>NC_063212.1:7833634-7856134 GCF_017589495.1 Alosa alosa
TAACTCCTTCGCCTTTCCCCACGTCCTCAGTCCACCCCCGACCCCCCTGCCGGCCGGCCCAGTCTCCTCCCCGCCGCGACGGATGCACCTCCCGCCCTCCTTCCAGGCCGAGGTTCTGCCCCCCGGCGCCCAGCACCAGCTGGACCTCTCCTGCTCTGGCCCGTGCAGTTCTTCCCCACCCTGCAGCCCTTCTACCCCTCCAGCCAATCGCCGACGCTCACGCCCAAGTTCCCGCTCCACCATTGGCTGCAGCCGTCAGCTGAGGTGCCTATGAGGGGCAGGGACCCAACCCCACCCATTGGCCAGGGCAGAGACTCCCTTCTTTACCCCGAGGAGGAATTCCATCTGAAACATCTGGACTCCGGCCAGCACAATGACTATGGAAGTGCAGGTAACACACTAAAACCTTCATATTCACATTCTGCGCTTGTCCCCTGAACTATACAAATAACAAGGCTCTTGATGATGATGTAAGCAAAGCATACTGTGCATACACACAGTTCATATTAATTGGAGTCTATCAATGATGCACACACTTCTTACCGTCTTACCGTATTCATACCAAGTCTTGAGGTTTACCCTGTGAAAAAGTCACTGTCCAGGCGTACGCGGTGTGTGTGTGTGTGTGTGTGCGCACACTTGTGAGCGTGTGCGTGCATGCGTTTGTGTGTGTATGTGTTAATGTTTTGCCATCAATCAGACTTTTCTGCACTATTTAGTTATTTGTCAGGCTTTGTATTCTCATTTGAGTAATTGTGTATAGAAGTATATAGTGCTGTTGTGTTTGTTTGAGTCTTGTTTGTTGAGTCTCTCTTACCATATTTTATAAGTATCATAGTTTTCCGTGTGAAAAAGTCAGTGTCTAGGCATACGTGGTTTGTGTGTGTGTGTGTGTGTGTGTGTGTGTGTGTGTGTGTGTGTGTATATGTGTTCATGTTTTGCCATCAATCAGACTTTTCTGCACTATGTGTCAGGCTTTGTATTTTCATTTGAGTAATTGTGCTGATACATTTTGGGACATATTTTGAAGGAGAAAAAATACTACAATCTCCTCAGTGTCAGTTGGTCAGAATGTGACTTGGTATTATTGAGTTCGAGTTCATATTCATGATCCTGGAAGGAACTCTCCATGTGTCTGGGTTGTGTTGAAGTAGAGTATGCGGCTTAGATAGATGAGACTTAGAAGTTGTGTCGGGTTATACAAGTCAGTTTGTAATAGAGATGCTATCTGTGTCTTGAAACAGATATGTGTTTTTGTGTTCTTTGCTTTGAAGGATTGATAAAACCATTTTTCATTTTCAATAGCCATCTTTGTAATGTGCTCCAGGCTCAGCACTGCGAAAATATAAAAGCTTCATAACAGGCTAGCACATTGCCAGGTGTATTGCTGATAGGCATCAGTTAGCTAACTAGGCTATGTAGCTCTTCTCAGTTCTCAAGCACTGTTTTTAGTCACTGCAAGTTTGTCCTAGTTTAAGGCATTTTTTTTAATAATTATTTTTTATGTTATAATATACGTTATAAAAATTAAACTGTAGCATATGTCATAATGAATATACAGTATATTTTACAAGTTAAACACTGGATGCATAACGCTTTCTAGATTGCTCTCTGACTTGATAACGTTGCTGGTACTCTTTCAAAATATTTAATATAACAATATTTATTTATCAATTCCAAAAGTATAGAATTTTAAAGTAATGTTAAAGTCATTTGAAAGTTGTGTTTAAGTATAGTTCAAGGTTATTTACAACATTTTCTGATTGCCTATTGGTGCTATTTTTGCAATTATTGGCTGTCTTTGCAAAATCACAGTAATCACAAAACTTTACATCAAACCAGCAAAACATTCTAAATGTCTTGCAAATGCAGACCATTCTTGTTAAAGCTAGTTTATAAGTATTCTTGTGGATTCAGACATATAGTATTATTTGTTAAAGCTAACTCATAAGTATTCTTGTGGATTCAGACATATAGTATTATTTGTTAAAGCTAGCTCATAAGTATTCTTGTGGATTCAGACATATAGTATTATGTATTTCAATAAATGTAATACATGGCTGCTAGAGACAAAAATATTGGAATTTGAGGTAAATGACGGTGGAACAAGTCGCCTACTTGGAGAAGATGAACGTTCAACTAGTATATTTCAAAGGTGATCAGTGCTTTGTCATGTTGTGGGCAGGTTTTTATCATTGCTGAAGACATAACAAACCACAGCAAACTGTAGTCCTGGCTGAGTCACTGCTGGCCTAGAGATGTAATAGCACTGTAATAAGACACAACTACAAATTAGTCACTAATTAGACACTACTGCAGACACAACTACAAATTAGTCACAAATTACATACTACTGTGGATAGAACTAAGAATTAGTTACTAGTTACTACACTACAAATATCATTGTTGTTTGCCTGCTGGTGCTACTACAAAGGATATGTTTGACTTAATCAACTCCTACTGTCCAGTGGATCACTTTGGCATTGCTCCCATTAGTGTGACATTCAGATAGTCCTGCTGTGTAGTCACGGTGGTGGTAGTGTAGTGGTTAATGAGCTGGGCTAGCATGCAGTAGCCTGGAAAGTTGTGGGTTCAATTCCAGGCTTCCACCATTGTGCCCTCAACCCCAAGTTATGCCATTGTGCACTCAACCATTGCGCAATCAACCCCAAGTTGTGCCATTGGGCACTCAACCATTGCGCACTCAACCCCAAGTTGTGCCATTGTGCACTCAACCATTGTGCACCAACCCCAAGTTGCTCCAGGTACAATGTAGTCCCTTGTAATATAATTGACATATCTAAGTCACTTTGGATGAAAAGTGTCTGCTAAATAAATAAATGTTAATGTAATTACCAAATACAACAGCCTTTATGGTGGAGTATTGTATACAGTACATGTCATACAGTATAAATGTAGTAAAATGCCATTTTGGGTCAGGGGATGCAGGCCTACCAGTGAAGTATCTGGGTCATGGGAAGTTCTATCTTATCTAAGCATCTCTATCTTTAAAAGCATCTCTATCTTACACACTGCTATGAAGAAGGGCACAAGACCAAAAAAAAACAAGACCACTTACAATTGTATAAAAATACATGTACAAAGATTTTTTCAAGATAATGCTCTAGGACTAATTAATTTAGTCATTATGTAAAACATTTCTAAAATGCACTTTGGTTGTGATACAGAGCTACAGATTTATACTTTAGCTTGTGTGTGTGTTGCTGAAGTTGTTCAGAAATGTAAATTGCTCCCATGATATAACTAATTTGTTTGGTATTAAAAATGACTTTAGTAGCCTATATATTGAATATGCATGTCTTATCAGCAGTGATAGTATTTGTGCACTTAAAAGTACATTCTAAGGCACATTTAATGGTATAGGTGTGTCTTGTGTCAGGGATATCCCAGTGAGAATATAAACAAGCTAGAGGAAAGACCTAGAACAACAAAGAACTGTAACGTACACTATTAAAAACAAATGCGTTGTCCCTACAGTACCTTGACACAGAGACTTCAGTGTCCAAGGGGAGATTGAGGCTGTGGGTGCATCCGTTCTCCGTCAGGCTGAGGAGAGATCCCTGCCAGTGTTGGTGTCAACCTGTAGCCTCTCCTCATTCATCCTACAACCGCATACAAGGGGGCTGTTAAACCCGCAGTGGGAGGGTGGAAACAGAGCTGTGAACAGAAATTAGTGCATCTCCGTTGGGTGATAAATTCCATTGGAAGGTGGTACATGTGTTGTCTGCTATGACATTAACATGTCACATGTTATTTACTGTTCAGCGTACATCCCCAACACCTGTATGTACTGTATCCATGCTGGAGTGGAATTTTTCGCCAGTGTGAAAGATTCTTATCACTCGTTTTTGCTTTTAATCATCATGTACATTACTGTGAGATACAGAGGTATAGCTCCTGCACATTTACTGGATTTTTCGCAATTTTCAGCTTTGGTGGAAACACCACAGCTCAGATGACTGATTGATGTGGGCTTGAGATTTCGCAGCAAGCCGAGACTGGTTGCCGGTGGTCTTATTCACAATGTCTTCCGCTTCAGAAAAACAAACCTTGTCCTCCGTGACCTTATACTCACAAGGAACTCCCATTTTGTTTCATTTCACACACACACACACACACACACACACACACACACACACACACACACACACACACACACACGCACATGCACACACACACACACACACACACACACACACACACACACACACACACACACACACACACACACATGCACACACACACACACACACACACACACACACACACACACACACACACACACACACACACACGCACACGCACACACACATTCCCATGACGTTCGAATGAAAAGCAGGTCCCATTGTTGTGTAGACTATTATCAACACTTAGGGATTTGTTTTTTAGGCACAGAAGATAAGATTATTGTAGTACAGTTTTTTTCAACTGCTTACACACTAAATCTTTGCTTGTCACACAATTTTCTAAACATGTCTTCCAAACATCATAACCCGACACCAAATCTGCAAAACCATACATTAATTCTCAGTGTTTGACTCAGTTTTCAATTGACTAAAACACATTTTGCAAAACACCACACACAATTTCACAAAGTATCTAAGGAAGTAACTTGATTTCGTTCTTCAAACACAACCCATCAAAATGCCACACTAAATCACCAGTGCTTCACTCTTTCTCTTCACATGTGCAAACACTCTTTACTGAACACCATCCAATCATTGCCTTAGTATAGGTCTATGAATAGATATACTCTCTATATAGGTATAGACCCTTTCAATCTGCTCCTAGAGGATTTCCGGTTGAAATATTCAGAACCAATGCAGATACTTTGAAAATAGAGAAAATACAGTAATCGGACTTTAGCTTACAGTAATGTTCTACAAAAAGTTGACTTTATGTAAAATGTGTCTTTTTACTCTATTTTTGTTTGTCCCCATGTTACAGTACCATTAGCTCAATACATTTTTCTGTGCCTCCAGAAATGCCTTAGGAACGCTTACTGTAGAATTGTTTCTTTCTGCAGTTGAAAGGGTCTATAGGCCTATGAATACATACTGTACACGACCCCCCCCCCCAACAGCAAATTATTTGGGAAAAATCACTATTTTTGGTTTCAATATTGCTTGCATTTTTACTGTGTATTTCAACTTCTCTTTGTTGATACCGTAACTTTCACTCTTGTATGGAAATACATATACCTAATACCTATACATATACCTATACCTAAGACAGAAGAGCTTTAGGTTTTGAGCAACAGTGTGTACATGATGTATCCAAAATGTCATATTATGACAAAAGTGTTTGTAATGTGAGGCTTAATGTTTGCTTTAAACATGTGTTTTTGACATTTTGAATGTTGTGTGTCATTTTGCTGGAGATTTGGGGCATTTTGCATTTTGTGTGAGCAGTTGTGGGTTTTGTGTGTGGAGTTTTGAAAAATAGACACAGAGTTTTGAAAACGTGTGTAAACAATTGTAAAAAACTGTAAATGCCTGAAAACAACACACTTAGTCACTATCTTCCTCTTTGTGCTCATGCTGGTGTTTCATGATCCTCAGATTGCGGCCTGCAAACGCCTATCAGCTCGCCGCTGTCCCAGTACCCACAGTCCTGCACGAAGCCCCAGCTCGGGCCAGACGCTGTGTCCTCTGCCAGCCACATGACCTGGTCTACGGTCAGTGCCCACTGATATATAAAGAACTTTCTTTATAGATCAGTGTCAGTGCCTCAGTGCTCTCTATATTCTATATGATTTCAGGCTCTGTCAGTAATATGAATATAAAAATTTCAAAACAGCATAGCGACATTATAAATGTCTTGCAAAAGCACACCATTCTTGCAAAACTCTTAAAACTCTTTTAAAACATCACCTTAGAATGTACAAGTGAAATAATGTAATACCTTTTTAAAACTAGCTTATAAGTACTCTATAAGTACAACTAGAGACAAATATATAGGCTATATGCTTTATATGCTGCAATGTGCTATTTGTGATCATCAATGCAGAGGAAATCTGTTTGTTATTGCGATGGATATTGTTGTTGAGGTTCCTCTTACTGGGTCTCCTGTTATAGGTGGTTCCATGCTCTGTCCCCTCATCGCTGTCCGTCTGCCTGACCTCACTGACCCCTCACCTACAGACCAATGGCCACCGGGCAGGAGAGGAGGTCCGACCCTGCGTGAGCTCGCAGATGTTGATGAACCAGCCTGTGAGCCACACGCATATCCAGGTAGATACTGTTTCGCTATTATACAGCCATGCTGCTGTTTCCACAGCTGGATCAGATGTTATTTTAATTCATATGTTGGTCTGTTTATGACTCTTATGTTTGTGTGTGGCTGTTTTGTTTTAAATCTATGATCTTCCTTGTCAAAAAAGATAGGCAATATTAAAGACTGTCATGTTGTCATGTCTCTATTGCCCATTAGTGGGGCCCACCCCACGCTTTGAGAACCACTGAGGCAGACCAAGTTGTTTAAAATTTGCAGCATCATTTTAGGGGTAATGTAACAGTACATAAAGATTCATGCTAAATTCTTCGTTTATAGCCTTTGTCATGTTTTTTTCAGTAAGGAAGAAATTGTATTGTAACATTTTCATTTCCAATTACAGGCCCAGACCTCAAAAGTTTTTGGTCTCATAGTACTGTATCTACCCATGCACTGTGGTAGGCTAGTCAATAATACATTTTAAAATGTTATCTCAGAAGCTTCCAAGAGGTCTTGTGCACCTCCATGGAGCTCCCAATCAAATCTGACCCCCTAGTGGTGGGAGGATGTCAGTGCAATGCTAGATTGGAAAACTGTCTTGTAGTGAAACTAATCACTTCTCTCGTCCCTCCTGTCCCTTTGCTAGAATGTGAGCCCCCAGGTCTACGCTGGAACTCCTTTCCAGAGCATTCTACAGGCCACTAGGGAGGTGGACGTGTTGGACTGGGACGGGATGACCGACGCCACGCTCCGCTACACGCCGCAGCCCATGCTAAACCCCCACCGGCGTGGGACGGGCCTCTTCAGTAGCCTGGCGCCCCTCAGCACAGCAGTGGACAGGGATCTGAGCACAGCCAGTGGAGAGAGAGCCTTACTTCACAGGTAGGAAAACCTGGATGGGAAGCCGAGAAATTACTGAATCAATGACGTGGGATATTACAGACCCAAGAGCTATGATTAGTCAGGGGTGATAAGTTCAAGGGGAGGATGTGCAACATTACTTTCAGGTATGAGTAGGAGGATTGAATAGAAGACAAAAATATGTAAAAGGCGATGTTCAGAAGCACTGTTAAAATGGAGTTATTTTCATTTATAAAGACATGATTTGGCATTTGTTACAGAACACTGAAAAGTGACTTTTTGTTATTTGTTGTCAAAGGCAATGATGCTAATTTCAGCCCTGAGAATGAGCTCTATTTAATGCTTAAGTTCATCAATAGTTCATCAATAAATGATTCACTCTCACAGGGGTAGGCTATCATTGCACTCTATTATTTATGTTTGATGTAGTAATGATTATGTTGGTGAATGGTTCAGTGAAAACCACCCTGTTCTCTCTCTCTCTCTCTCTCTCTCTCTCTCCTCTCTCTCAGAGGAATTAACATCGGTCCAGAGTTCCAGGCGGAGCTGCCGAGTTTGTTAACACGGGACGCTGAAGAGGACGAGGAGGAGGAGGAGCTGGACACTGATGAACCTCTCTCGGTGCAGTTACTATGGAAACCATCCAAGGAGCTGGATAATGACACCATACTTCAGGAACAAGGCAGGGCCTATATAGCGTGACATCAGCTGACATTTTTCATGGCATGTATTTGTAGCCTTTTTTGCAGATTAAATTGACTTTACATAACACATATAATCCTCTTTCAGTAGAGCGGGTGCTGGAGCTCTGCAGTTCCGGAGCTGTACCAGGAGGGGGCACCAACGTGGAGCTCGCTCTCCACTGCCTGCACCACTGTCAGGGTGACATAATGGTCAGTTTGATTTATCCGTCTAGGTTTGCTCAATTTACCAGCACAGTAACACATTGCTGGCTAATGGCACATCTACTCCTACTAATAGGCTCCCTAATTACATTTCCTTACCCAGAGCGTTAACTGCCACAGTAAAGACCTCTCTTTTTATGCTTCTGGTTGCGACATGTAATCAAGACACACACGGCTCTCTTAATAGCATGTTACTTTCGACTGATTTTATTGTACTTTTGTAAACCCTGGCTATTTTGTCTTCTCTGGGTCTAATGTGTGATTAGTCTATCCTTGGCTGAGGTGTTTTATTGCTCTCCTGGTGTGTTTACAGACTGCTGTGGAGATGCTGCTCTTCTCCCATCCGTTCCCGGCCGGTGACTACCATTACTCAGGTAGCCTCCACACCAACCCAGTGACCTGAACCTGAAGTTCCTTTTAGTTCCATACAGTGGGATATGGACCCTTTCAAGAGAGTTCCATTATCAGCATCATAGTTGGCCCCATAAGACTTCCGTTTTAACATTCCATATGTTATCTTAATGCAGAGGAAGTAGATTGGGGCCCAAATAGAACATTCAAGCATTGTTTTTGTTTTTATTGTTGAAAGGGTCTATATGCAACCCTGCAAAGTTCCATTTTTGTTCCCATAGAGGAATATGCAGCTCTGGAAAAAATGAAGAGACCACTGCACATTTTTCTGATGTCATCCTATGGTTGTTGAGTGACATTCAAATGAGTTGAGGGTCCTATTCAAAATTCAGAGACCACTGCAAATATGACTACTTTAAACTGTTAATCTCTAATGATAATGTTTATTGTCATTATTGTATGTCGCTTTGGACAAAAGATTCTGCTAAAGAAACATGACCACAACCATGTTTAAAACCTTTCAAAGTTTTGATGGGGTACTTTCATTTTTTAAATACTTTGAGCTGCTGTCGTTGTTGATGTCATAACCAGGATAAAACTGTATGTGGGACCTTAGAACAATAAGGCATGTAACAGTATCATTCTGACATTATTACAAAAGGCTGAGGTCAGAGGGAGTTCTCATGACCTAAGACCCACCCTGTTTAGTTGGGTACACACGTACACCATCATCTAATCTACTTTCTGACCCCTCTCCCCAGCCCTTATCTTAACTGGACAGTGGTGATAGATAGGTGGAACATGCCGGTCGCTTTTGTAACACTGAGTTGGTGTCAGTCAGTGTGAATGACCCCCATCTCAGGGCAGTTTGGCATAAAGTGAAGACTTGGGGAGGACACAGGGCATACCCACGGAGTCCCAGCTACATTCCCAACTTGGCTCATTCAATCTGACCCCCTAATCATGCCGCAGTGTAATTGGCTCATTCAATCTGACCCCCTAATCATGCCACAGTGTAATTGGCTCATTCATTCATTCCCCCACTCTCCACCTCTAGCTGGTGGGTGGTGAGCGTTCTCTGGTGCATAATGGCTGCCATGCATCACCCAGGTGGGTGCTACACACTGGTAGTGGTTAGTGAGGTTACCCCTGCACTGTGAAGTGCTTTGGGTGCTATAAAAGTATATAGCTAAATAAGTTGTTGTTGTTGTTTAGTCAGCTCCATACAAGGTGTGTTTTTCATGTCTCTGGGCAGTACGAGTTCCTTATAATAGGCCATGGCCACTCTACATACCATGTGATTTGCATCTCACAAGCAAAGCAGTTGAGTTCTGTGTGTTCCTACCCGAAAGTTGCTAGGTTGGTAATCGCATATAGAGGGCCGCTCAGACAATGGCAGAAGCGGTAATATTATGAGGTTATGTGCCATCAAAATGATTTTGGAAACATTATGTTAAGGTAAACAAACTTTTAAGGGTGCCTTTAAGTCTGCTATATATTAAGAGTAATTGAATTTCCAGTTAACAAATGTCAAATACCTAATTATGTAGTTTCTAATGGCCTCTGCTAGCCTTTTGTGCCCTTGTCTGAATTTGAAGTGAAATTGTACAACATGCATTTCCTAATGCCTGGAAGGTTTACTCTTTTTTATTACACTTTTTTGACTGATATGCTTTGGTTTCGTAACTGTATAACTGTAAGGCAAGTAGTCTTAGTTGGTTAATTTACTGTATATTCAGGTCAATTCTTTGAAAATGCTCTGATGCTGGCATTTAGTAATTACTTTCTTTTCATTCATCCCCATTTGTCCCACTGTAGGGAGCGATGTCTGGCATTTGAATGAAAAGAGATTGTTCTTCAAAGCCTACGCCATGTATGGCAAAGAGTTCTCTCTCATCTCAAAAATGGTAATTTTCCTCATCCTCTTGATATTCGCTGTCATCCTATATCTTCAACAGCTTAACTGTTAGACTTGCTGATGTGAAGGTTTTTGTTAAGCTTATTGTCTTGGTGTGTGTGTGTGTGTGTGTGTGTGTGTGTGTGTGTGTGTGTGTGTGTCAGGTGAAGACAAAGCGAGTTTCCCAGTGTGTGGAGTTCTACTACCTTTCCAAGCGGCTCCCGGACAAACAGAGACGGCAGAGGGAGCGGGAGAGGGAGCTAGAGCTGGAGCAGGAGGCTAGAGCTGCCTCAGTCAACAGAGTGAGTACACACACACACACACACACACACACACACACACACACACACATGCATGAACACCTGCACCTGCACACACACGGACAAACTCACCCACACACACAAACACACACATATATGCATGACCACACACACATGCACACACACACAAACACACACACACACACACACACACACACACACACACACACACACACACACACACACACACACACACACACACACAGACCCACTCACTCAGACACACACACCACAGACCCTGCTGCTGAGGTTTGCCATGTCCCATGTTGCTTTCTCATGCAGCTCCCCTGTGTGCAGACATGCTGTTCCTCCCGTCTCATAAAACCACAGCTAATAATGAGCTGCATGACCACAATTCCACATCATACATCCCCCCCCGGCCTCCCCGCTCTAATCGGTTACTAAGGGCGACGGAGAATCTCACACAGCGTCATAGCGGGTGGCTCAGCATCTGGATTCCAATCCTTAGATCTCCCATAATAGTTTAGAATGTTTATAATATATATATATATATAAGTATATATATATATATACATTTATATATACATATACATATATATATATACATATACATATATATATATATATATATATTGTAAGAAGTCTTGTTTCTATCATCAAAACATCTTAAACTAGGACAACCAATTAAAAACACATGTTGGTATTTTACATCTGTTATCTGTTATGGTTCTATACAGTATATATATACTGTATATGTAAGAACACTGCTAACAGACTAACAGATGTAACAGATACCAACATGTGTTTTCTATTTGAAGAATATGTGATCCAAAGAATTGAATGATTACAATCACATAATCATTTAATCATTAATACGTTTTATGTGAGATCTTGGGTTATGTAATGCCTTTTACATGTATGGTTCTATACCTTGGAGACTTGGAAGAATATGTATCCAAAGATGACCAATATTTAGTAAAGATTCTGCTTACAGCGAGCAAGAAGACTATCTCTAAGAATTGGCTGAAAGCCAACAATGGTTTACTATCATTGAGGAAATCCAAGGGAAGGAAAGGCTAACATACAAATTAAAAATGAAAGAAGAATTATATGAAAAGAACTGAGGAAGGTGGTTACAACATGAAGTAAATGTAGACATAACTAGTTAAAACAAAACTGTAGAGTATAAATGTCCCCTCCTGTTATAGGCCTCCTTATTTTATTTCATTTTCATTTGTTTTTTGTTTTTTTTCTCTATGTATGTACTTGCTGTTTAACGACTGTGGAATACCAATAAAGACAAAGTAAAAAGAATGAAGGTGGCCTACAGTAATTGGTAGGAAGGAAGGTCATAATTTACGTTGCTCCATATTGTTAGTGCATCCTGCGTTGCATTTATCTATAGGAAGGAAATTGTAGGTTACATGAGTCTGTGGGAGTTGCTGGAGTATATCTTCTCTTGTCGCAGGTCCCTCTGGCGTCTAAGGCACTGGCAGGCCCAGCAGGGATGGATGGCGTGATCCGAACCCCATCGCTGGCTACCAGCTTCCCCTGCAAACAGTGTGGAAAGTGAGTTTAACAAAGGAGATGACAGATAACATATGTCTCTTTAAAGCACCCTTCAGAAGTTGATAGGCTTTTGAAGCCCTTACATTAGACAGAGCAGACTCCATTATATCCTGTCATCTTCTCTTTTGTGCTCCCTTCTTTTTTTCTAGAATGTTCTATAAGATCAAAAGCAGGAACGCTCACATGAAGATCCATCGGCAGCAGCAGCCGGAGACTTGGACTGATGGCAACGGCCCATGCAAGAACCTCACGGTGACCCAGCAGGACCAGCAGGTTCTGGTTCAGCCTGCGCAGAACCACCAGCTCCTCCTGCAGAACCTGGTCCAGTCTCAGGCCTGTCTCACTTTCCTCCAGAACCCCAAAAACCACGCAATCAACATCAGTGCTCAGTCCTTAGCCAGCTTGAGCCCCAATATCGTCCCCAAGTCCTCCCCGCTACCCCTCTACCCAACCGGCCTCCCCTCGTGGGAGGGCTTCCAGGGGGTCTCTGACTCGGGCGCTCTGTACTATGACCCGGAAGGGAAACCCATGCTGGGAGCCAAAGGTCAAGTTCAATGGCCATAGCAGTCAGATAGTGCATGCGTTCATCTGTGAAATTCCTGGACTCATTCGCAGTTGTTGGGGAGTTGTGTATATATTTTTGTGTAGATAATGTTTATACATTTTTATATTTTGAATAAGCTTTATTTTTTAAGAATACTTAAGATCAATAAATTGATTTTTTGTTAGATTTGTGGATACTTTTTGATTGAAAATAAAGTTGATTTCAGGTTCAATATTAGTTTAACCAAAGCCATAGAAAGACATGCACTTATAAAAAATATTCACAGGAATCTGTAGAGTAAAAAGTAACTAGACACATACACACACACACACACACACACACACACACACACACACACACACACACACACACACAGAGGGCTGCTGGTTGGACTCTTTTTCCCAGTGCTGTCAGAAAATCAATTGCTACTCCTGTCATCTGTTGATCCTTATTGGCCACGGAGAGTGGATCTATAGACAGGGGTTAATGTTGGCTCGGAAAAACACTATTCCAGAGTGGTTGAAAAGCCTGTCTGACATCTCTCTCTCTCTCTCTCTCCTCTCTCTCTGTCCATCCCTCCATGTCCTGTTCGTGTCTCTCAGGTTAACAGTGCATAAATTCAAACACTTGCCAGTAGCCTGGCTCTTAAATTCAGTGCGTTGAAAAGGATTTCTATTTCGAGGTTCATCTAAGTGCAGCCTTCTGGACCTCTGGTTCTGTGAGTCACTGGGAGATGGTGTTTGTCTCTGGGGAGCGGACCTAACTAACAGACCTCTGTTCTTTTGGGAATTTTCCCACTGTGGTCAGCTGTAAGGTTTTGTGCTCCCTGCTATTTTTTCTTCCTATTATTTAAAAACTTGATGGAATATTCCGACAGTAAATCATGCCCCTAATGACCACTGTGTGGGCGACTCACCTGAGATGGTTTCCATTAAATGTATTTTCAGAATAAGAGCAGGCTGCATCACAAAAATGCAGTTTAGCATTTTTTTTTGTTTTTGAGACAGATAGAGGAGATATTCAGTAGTTTATCCTCATTCTTATCAGCCAACGAGCAATAAGACATTTCCACATCCTAGAGCCCTCTCACCAATCTGAGTTTAAAAATGGTAAGGAGTGGGAACCGGATAACCTCGCCAGTCGCAACCTCCTGTAGCCTCGTCTTTGTTGCCTTCATAAATTCCTTTTAAAAGTTTATTAAAAAGGAAATACACAATGACAAGCCAGCTGAAATCTGCTACTGTCTTTGTCCCTCTCCTGCAAGTGTTAAATCTGTTACATGGTGGAGATTAAGAGGACCCAAATAGTATCTATATCTTTGCATGTAACATGGTGTTGGTGCATTTTGACATTGCAAACATCCTTTGAAGAAGAGTGAAACGCAGTTTGCAGTAAAGCTTCTTATTGGATAAATTTGTGCGCCCCCTCTGTCCTTTGGTGCCCTACGCACATTGCATGATGCACGTGGTAGGAGCAGTACCTATAGCTTCTTTGCCCCTCAGAAAGCCATAACGATATCTCTGTAAGATTTCACCTACACTGACCATAGTCCTGGTGCTCTAATTTCACTAATCAAACCTACACTGTACTATTTTACATTTCAGCATAAGTGTAAAATTCTCAACAGTCTCAACAGTATATAAAAGAAGCCATGGTAGACAGAATCCGATGACCTGCGCCCCCTCTTCCCTGTCATACATGAACACACATGAAGTGGTTGAAGATAAGCATGTCTCATTGATAATGTCTCCAGCCCTTGCCATCTTTATGGGCTCTCATGAACCAGTTACCTTTGGCTGGGTATCTCACTCCCCCCTCATAATGATAACACAGACAATAGCTGGTCCAGTCAACATGGACAAAGTCCACCCAAGGTGAAGATTCAGCAGCTCCCTTGACCATTTAGTAACTCTTCCATGGGGGAGTTTTGCACAAATTGACCTGGAAATACGTAGATCCATTGTCTTTTGGAAGAGAGTATAATGTAGACATTCCACTCAAAGATAAATATAAGAACACCTTGCTCAATACCTTTGCATCTGCAATTCGTGTAATACTTCTGTCTAAAACGTCTACGTATTTTTAGAGCAATTGGATGCTCCTCTTAAGCTTGCTTACAGAAAAGCATTGATCAAATACTTGGCCTCAACCCAAATTAAATCATGATGCTTACAAGTATCAGCAGAGCTTAAAACGGTGGAGAAACATAACTTGGGAAAATAAAGAAAATATACTGTACTCATTTGCGACTGTCAGCAGAGCAGCATTGGCAGAGCAATATTTTCCATCACTTAAAGTTTAAATATTTCCGGATCTGTCTAAAGCACCCTATTGCACAGCATTCCCTTACACTTTTACGTATTAAATCCTGTAAAAGCTCTGCACCCAGTCTAGAGAAATGGGACTACGCGAGGTTCAATGCATCTTCATTTCGTGACTGTACTCCTTGTCTTGTTGTTCTCTAAAGCTACTTTTCATACAGTTTATTAACCAAACTGCAAGTCTCGCAAGTCCTCCAACACTCTGAATGTTATCTCTCAAGTGTCCTTCTTTTGTTACGGGATACTTGACTCTCCATTGACTTTTCTTTCTTTTGTTCAATGGAAAGGGAAGAGGGAGCCCATAAAGGATAAAGTTGAAAAAGAAAAGGTGTCATAAGTACTGTTGACACTGGTGTTAACTCTTCTATCTAAATTATCATAAACTCCAACACTCAATATCATGTTCCAGGAACAAATGTGTGACAGACACTTATAAAATATTCACAGGAATCTGTACAATACAAAGTAACTAGACACACACACACACACACACACACACACACAGAGAGACACTAACATACAGGCCCAATCACAATGAACTCAGACCTTGACTCATCACTGTTTACATGCTTGACCTGGTAGCTTTTGTTAAACATTTAGACTGACAAAGTTGAAAGTTGAAGTTGAAATGATAAAGTCAGGTGATTGTTAAGGTGCTGCAGGTGTGAGAAAATGCATGGCTTTCGCAGTGAACATCATTTTGCTAGTATGTGTGTGAGAGATAGAGAGTGTTAGTGTGTGTGAGTGAGTGTGTGTGTGTGTGTGTGTGTGTGTGTGTGTGTGTGTGTGTGTGTGTGTGTGTGTGTGTGTGTGTGTGTGAGAGCTTTTATGCATATTCTCACCCCCAGATGATAAATGTGAGCGAGAGGAACAGGAAGTACCAGAAAATCTATGAATGATACTGCGTGTGTGTGCGTGCATGTGTGTGCGTGTGTGTATTCGCAGCTGATGGTGTGTGCCATGCAGAACAGATTGTCGCTGAGACCCTCAGGAGGCGTTTGAGTTGCTGTTGGGCCACCGGCTGTGAGAGCGCTGTGTGCACCTCAACATCCAACAGATGCACTGTGAGTCGCTCAGATACTCCAAGGCCTCCCATGAAATAGAATAACAGAGAAAGAGGGACTATGCATAATTACAAGGCAACAGACGTTTAGAGAAATGTGTGTGTGTGTGTGTGTGTGTGTGTGTGTAAAACCAAAGAGAGCAAAGAAGAGATAAATATATACACACACACACACACACACACACATACACACACAGATATTCTATTTCAGACAGCTTTAAAGAACACACCTACCATCCACCCGCAATCCTGTAAAATATAGAAAAGGGTCTCGCTCCGTTAAAAGTAAGCAACTGCTCTTCTTTATTTTAGTACACTAGCTGTATATGGTGGGTGTATTTAAAACAGAATAGTCTCAGTGGAGTGGAGATCCAGACCCTCTCCACCCCTGAATCAGCACTAGGATCAGACCGAGCCAGACTCCATGGCTATATAAAGTTAGTGCTCTCTGCCATATGGAACCACTCCTTCAAGGTGTAGGAGGACAATGACACAATTTCCATATTTGCTCTTGATAAGCAAACAAAACACGGCACCATGTAGAGCACCCATACTAGTTTTAGATTAGTATAATAAAAACACAGATACGGTTTAGTCAGATGAAATGGCAGAGAGAGAGAGAGAGGGGTGTCAGAGGTAAGTAATGGGTGAGTCAGATAGTTTTAAATGAGCACAGATTAAGGTTGGTTGACCATTGATTAGATGTACAGACAGCTGTAGCCCCTCTGGGTGGCAGTGCTGGCTCCCAGTGCCCTCTGAGCCTACTGCAGGTGCATCATTCAGAGATCAGCTCTAATGAACCGTTTAATACTTCCCACCACTCCCTGCTGCCCAAGGCAGTGCAGAGCACATTCGATGCTCGAAAAGTGCTTTATAAATTATTATTATTATTATTATTTTCTTGGTAGTGGCTCTAAGCCAAAAAGTCACACCTGACCAGCACTGACAGGGGCCCCCCAGAAAGCCTGCTGTGAGGCTTGTTATTTCTACTTCTTTGCAACCTAAAGAATATGATGAGATCTGCCAAGGTCAAAACTGACAGTGGAGAAATACAATTCCACTTCCTTTCTAAGAAGAACAGCAATGTCACAATTGAATTGTGTATTTCGCATGGAGTTTTTTTTTCTTTCAGTAGCTTATCCATTGGTGGTCATAAAACGTAATTTATCAATACTGTAATCAACTCAGGTGTGTGTGTGTGTGTGTGTGTGGATAGCTGCATTATTAGCTTTTAGGTAAACAGCGGAAGTAGATGTCCTCATCGGTATCAGGCTGCCACACTACAATGTCTCAGAGGACTTTCTTCACCATCGACCCCATCTCTAGCTCTCTGTCTAAGTCTGTTTACTGCTGTGAAGAAAACAGAAAAGCATAGACAGACACTCAAGTGATCTGAACTAATGGGCGATAATGCTAATGCAAGATGTCATTGACTGAACAACACATGAAAGAAACAGCATTACACAATTAGCCAGTTTTATTGGCAACTTGTTTTAGTATCATCTTGAAATATATATATTTTTTGGCATGTGGTCATACCATAGACAGACACTTGTTCAACTAGCCATCTAGCAAAGGCACGACTTTTCTTTGGTCCAAAACGCACCTGGAGAAAATGTAAGAAAAGCTTCCATACACATGACACTGCCATAAGTCATCAGCTTTTATAACTGCCATCTGTTGACCAATTTGTAACGTTTCTGCACGTACATTAGTTGGCTGTTGACTTCAAAGTGGAGGGCTGTATTGGCACACACACATAAGCTAGGCTACCCTCTGTGAGCGACGCTCATACTCTATGATCTACTCATTTCCTTTTGGGCAGATTCTTTCCCTGTCTGGGTTTATAGAGCCAAGCCTCAAAGCAAGTAGCACGGTCCCTAGTGAAAGATGGCGCAACACTAGATGATTTCTTAATTGATGATTGCCTGCTTTATCAACTTAAGATAAGAGAACAGTAACAATACAGATTGACTAGCATGTTTGTCACGCTTCAAAGCGATGCTCTGTGTGCATGCATGTGTGTATGTTTGTGTGTGCGCGGCGCGCGCATGTGCATATATGCATCTGAGTATTTATGTTGATTGGCTGTCATTCAGACATGGCATCACAAAACAAAATGTATTGTCTACTAATTAGCTACTATTTTACTTCATTCCAACGAAAGCCAAACGCATGCACTCCCTTGCTCTCCCTCCTTCTCTGTTTCTTTCTCCCTGTGACTAGTTGTCAAGTTTGTCAACGTTTCTTTTCTTTTTTTAATCCTTTATTGTAAGTCCTGTTTCCAGATGAATATTGCAGCAGAGGGTGTTGTGTTACTTCCCTGCTCGCCTGACTGTCTGCTAGAGCTGAGTTTAGAGATGTCCTCTGCATTGGTGAATACAAAACACTGTATACAGCCTAGAGAGCTCCATGTGTCTGATCATACAGGTGAGAGTTACCATCAAGTACCATCTGTGTCAAATGATTCTTTGTTAGATTAGATTTGTGTAATTGGCTTTGCTGTAAATCAGAATGAAGGCTTTAGGCTTATACTTATCACTCTCTATCTCTCTCTCTACATCATACTTTATCTCTAGATCATACTTTATCTTTTCACAGACCCTCTCTGTCTCTCTCTCTCTCTCTCTCTCTCTCTTTATCTCTATCTCTCTCAATTCATAGATTTTGCCTAGTGGCTGTCTCTTGCTTTATGGCATTCTGTAACATATCGTGCAGCTAGTTGTAGTAAGGTTGGGTACTCTCCTACTAAGTATTTAGTAGGTAGACATATCCAATGTCTCTCTCTCACTGTCTCACTTTAAATCCCACCGCTCTTTGGTCTTTCAGTCTGCAGAGCTTTGATTGGCCTTTGTGCAGGGGGGAGGCCGTGGATGTGTTGCATAATCCTACTGGGGATGAAAGCTTAGTCTGTGCCTGTGTGAGTAAGAGAGGTAACGAGACAGAGAGAGAGAGAGAGAGAGAGAGAGAGAGAAAGAGAGTGAAACAGAAACAGTGTCAGAAGAGCACGGTCCAGGCCTTGCTCACCCACCCTCACTGGGACTTTATACAGCAGCAACCCACTTCAGTCATTTCAAGTGTGTGTTTGTAGGAGAGAGGGAGAGAAAGAGAGAGAGAGAGAGAGACAGATTGAGTAGGATTGTGTATCCAGTAGCGTGTGTGTGAGTATTTGTGTGTGTGTGCGAGAGAGAAAGGGAGTGCGTGTCATCAGACAGATTTCTCACGCAGGGGCACCCAAGACTCCCAGCACCTCACCGGCCCTGCCTGCCTCGTCCTATCAGATCGCGGTGTCACAGCGAGTGGACCACGCGACCACGTTCCTGACTGCTTATTTGTCCTCAGCCTGAGCATCGGTCAGCCAGACTCTACACTCTCTCATCCGCGGCAGCCTGACCTGACCCGCCGCAGAGAAGTGAGTGACCCCAGCATCATCAGTAGTGTCTGTGTGTGTGTGTGTGTGTGTGTGTGTATATGTGTGTGTGTGTGTATATGTATACTGTATGTGTGTGTGTGTGTGTGTGTGTGTGTGTGTGTGATAGAAAGTGTAAGATGTTCTTTTACAGAGCTTTTAATGAGAGAGAAATAGAAAGTGCAAGAAAAAGAGAGATAGAAAGTGCAAGATGTTCTTTTGCAGAGCTTTTAGTGTTTTTATCACATAGACACACACACACACACACACACACACACACACACACACACACACACACACACACACACATTTCTTTGCTGCTAACTTTTCTGTGGTCCTGCTTGTATGTTCATCTGTGCTCATGTTGGATGTGGGAGTGGATTGGCTGATAGTGCAGCCTAATGTAACCATATGTGCATTTTGTGTACATACAGTATTTTAGCTCATACTCACAGGTATGTGTGACATGAACATGGGAGTGTGTATGCCCTATTGCACCTGAGCACACACACACAAACACATACTGTACATGCATGCGTGAAATGGTGTGTGTGTCTGTGTGTGAGGAGGGAGGGGGTACACATATTTTATTGCATGTATTGTACATTACTGTACATGTTTGTGTGTACTTTTGGACATGTTGAACTGTACATGGCCCACGTGAACAGCATGCGTACAGCTGTCAAGTGTCGGTCTGTTGCCTTTGGTCTTTCAGTCACTTATCCACTCTGTGTGTGTGTGTGTGTGTGTGTGTGTGTGTGTGTGTGTGTGCACCATAGTGTGTGTGTGTGTGTGTATGTGTTTGCGTGCGTGCCAACGTGTATGTTTTGGTGTACCTTTGTGTGAGACCCTGCATACATCAACTCTTCTCTGTGCCTGTTGGCCAGTCAGCCAACCTTTGAGCCCCTGTGTTTGGCATGGGAGTGTGTGCAACAACTGCTTGTGCAATGCCATCTTGTGACCACACTGAGTGTGTGTGTGTGTGTGTGTGTGTGTGTGTGTGTGTGTGTGTGTGTGTGTGTGTGTGTATGTGTTGTGTGTGTTTGTGTGTGTGTGTGTTGTCTTTCTGTCAGTGTGTAAACACACTCTTGGGAAAATCCTTATTTGATGTACCAGCCTATCATCATAGTGTGATCGTACCACTAACTTGTGTTAGTGGTGCTGATGACATGTCACCTAGACTGATAACATGTCACTTTGGTAACACTGTGGCAGCTTTTCATACTCTGTTTTCAAGGCATTGTCATGGATATGCTGCAAAGCCTCTACGATTGAATTAGTGTTTGTGCTAAAATATGTCTAAATTAAGAATAACTGAGACAAACACTCAACCATTGTTTCTGAACCTGTTCTGGATTGCAATTGCAATAACAAGTTGGTTGGAATAACAAGTCAGCATTTAATCTAATCTATGCCTTTACAGTAACCTCAGACATATTCAACATATCTCATTAATACATAGAATCCAACTTTGAACTTTGGTGACATGTACTTGGTGATGTCCAATCTACTGTCATTAGATACTCCTCCTGAGCAATAGTCTAGCTCTAGCAGAGGCATTGCACCCCATGCCCAGGCAATTGCACCATCCAGATAGCCGGCGTGGCTGAACAAAGGGGTGCATTAGGGTGGTCCTTTAATGGGGTAAAATTTTTTTTTTTTTTTTGGAAATGTTCAACTCTCACCCCCTAAATGTGTTAGGATATCAATAAAAACACACTGTGCAAAATTTTGAATTGTTCCTACAATATCTAGAGGTAGCTCAAGGCTTTTGAATATTTCCGGAAATGCTAATTTTTGCAGAAATTGTACCATTTAAGAACGCAACACAAAATAAAATGCAATATTATTTGTAGGTCAGACTATATAATAAGGAGAATAGAAATAATAAACAATGTCAATTAAATCAATAGCCTAATGAAATAAGCAATGAAAATGAGGGGGGCAATAATAAACAATAATGTCCATTCAATCAATAATATAAAAACTATAACATGGTAAGAGAAAGTGAGAGATTTAAATTGTATCATCATATTGTACAGTTGTACACCCGGGACGTCCTTTTTCTCTTTGGGCCAGAAGAAAGTCTCTATCTTCTGGATTCCTGAGATGAATGAGTGCATCTTGATGTGTGATATCAAACAGGTCTCCCAACTGGTCTACGAAGGCCTCTACATTGCACTGCTGAGTGTCAGAAGTTCTCTTGGCTTTTTTCTTCAGCTTCTGCCATTTGTCGTGTTTCCAGTTGTTTTATGGCATGATGTTGGGGACGAACGGGAATCCTAGCCTTGTCCTAGAATACCAAGACTTCTTTGATCACCACTGTTGCACTTTCATGAAGTTTTTTTTTCATTTTCATTTTTTTTTCATTTTTTGAACATTTTCAATGTTTTATGGTGATATTACAACAAACATAACACCTGCTTCTTGGAGGGAAACTTTGTTCCAGTTATTTCAGTCTCTTCTGATCCAAGTAACCATGTAGCGGATTTGCTTCATGTTGCTTCAGCCATTGTCTCAGTTTATTGTCTATTGTGCTTCATTCACATTGATGCTTTTAAAGACATATCGCAACTAAAACAGGAGTTGCTATGAATTGCTCACAACAGCATATTATTAGGAAATACCAGAATCAGCAGATGAGATTAGCAAATCAGCATTGTAAATTTAAATGGACAATATGGAATTCCCATTTCAATGTGGTCACCAATAATCAATACACATGGTCATTGACTGCATGGTCAAATAAGTCCATTGCTGCCATAAGCATATATTATTAAACAATTATACATGCTAGCACAATGTATCACATAATACGCGAAAAAATCCTGAATATGCACACTGCACAGTATATGTTAAACTTTAAAGGTTTTGAGCAACCTCTAAATATTGATTAATTGATAAAACTTTGCCCAATTATTTTTTTTATTTATTCAAACATATTGGTGGGGTGAGAGCATGAACTTTCAAAAGTTGAAAAATAAGGACCACCCTAGGGTGCATTTGTGATGGCTAGAGGAGCTTCGCACACCCTGCCCACAGAGGGGAGGGTTACTGGGCCAGAC
>NC_063212.1:7861134-7896134 GCF_017589495.1 Alosa alosa
CCCTCCCCATAGGAAGGGTCTGGGTGTGAATACTGAACAGCGCTGGGGAGGCCACACACATGCCCACACACACACACACACACACACACACACACACACACACACACACACACACACACACACACACACACACACACACACACACACACACACACACACACACACACACACAGTGAGAACCGATGTTGATGCACTTATCATGGATAACTCGGTTCCCTGGCCGGTCTTGTAATGAGCGGATTGGACAGGGAGCTCCCCGGGCCAATCAATGTGTTGTTCCTGGTTGCTGGGAGTCCCGTAACAAGTTGTCAGAGCCAGTTCTCCCTGGAAATACCCAGTGAGACAATCATTTAATGGTGTTGTCAGGTAACATAACGAAGCTAAGCCGAAGTGGCATGGAATTACGACTGTGGTCAGACAAATCTAGTTTGTCCACCAGGTGTTGACTTTGAGATAATTCAGATGGAAGGGAGTTTGTATAGCCTCATTACAGTAAGCTGGAGATGACCGTCAACATCATCTCCTCTGAGACTAGCTCCGAATGCAATTTTGTCTGAAAAAGTAATCTCAGTTCTTATTTCATATGGCATCTAGATTGACAAGACTGATTATGGAGTGTCATATTACGTTATATGATATTTATATTGTAGCCAATTTTTCTACACATTTTCTATGAACTGAGACCACAGCGATAGGCATATGTTCACATGATGTTGACTGAACTGTGTAATAGATCTGCAGCCTATTAGGCTCCTTTATAACAACCACTTTATACTGTAAACTACCTAAAGCAGTTTTAGTTAAGAATCTGTCTCATTTATGCGTTGAATAATAGTTCCCTTGTCTATTTAATGAGCCTGTATAAAAGCGCATTGAGTCCCTCAAAATTCCACACCATACCTCACTCTGCCTCATGGCACACCGATTTAAATTCACTGTTCTACCTCATACAGTACATTTACAAAGATCGCATAGTGAAAGCAAGATGGCCACCCTTTTGTCTTTGTGTGAACGAGCCAGGGTCCTAGCGGGCAAGGGGAGAGGGGACCAAAGGGGCATCCCTGTGGGAGGGAGTGACAGGACCCGGTGACTGGTGTCTGGCTCCCCCACCACAGGGCCCAGGGAGTGGGCCACCAGCCGGCCACCAGTCGACCTTTTCCGCTGGAGACAGATTATCTCCCACACAGCGGCAGAGGGGCAGTACACGGCACTCGCCGTCTGAGAACTAATTGACCTGAGGACCCCGTGTTGGCCTTATCTCATCTCACGCTGTTGTGCAAGCCTTTGGCTTGGTGTGTCCATTAGTGTCTGTGTGTGTTCAAGTGCATGTGTGTGTGTGTGTGTGTGTGTTTCTGTGTGTTTGTGCACTTCTGTGTGTGTGTGTGTGTGTGTGTGTGTGTATGTGTGTGTGTGTGGGAGAGATAGAGAATGAGTGAGTTGATTGATTGGGTGGATTCCTCTTCACCTTTTTGCACTTTATATTCCTCTGCTGAAGGCTACAGGCCCCCTCTCTCTTACACACACACACACACACACACACACACACACACACACACACACACACACACACACACACACACTATGGCGCTGCTGGATGTACCCCCCCATAATAATAATAATAATAATTATAATAATAATCATCATTATGTTCTGCCCTGGCATATGTGCACACACACACACACACACACACACACACACACACACACACACACACACACACACACACACAGTGCCCTCAGGTGTGTGTAATAGGGAACAGTGAGCTCGTGCGACAGCAGCAGGTGATGTAACGTTCCCTCCGCACTGTGGCCCTCTGCAGTGGGTGAGATCATCTGTCTGCGGCTGCGCTCTCACTGGCGCTCACACTCACCTACCAGCCATCGCCCTGCTGCACACCCCCTGCACACCCCCTGCACACCCCCACAACAGGCCTGCAACAGCCATCGCCCTGCTGCACACCCCCTGCACACCGCCATCGCCCTGCTGCACACCCCCTGCACACCTCCACAACAGGCCTGCATCAGCCAATAATCTGCCCTGCTGCACACCCCCTGCACACCCCCACAACAGGCCTGCATCAGCCATCGCCCTGCTGCACACCCCCTGCACACCTCCACAACAGGCCTGCATCAGCCATCGCCCTGCTGCACACCCCCTGCACACCCCCACAACAGGCCTGCAACAGCCATCGCCCCTGCACATCCCCCACAACAGGCCTGCAACAGCCATCACCCCTGCACACCCCCTGCACACCCCCACAACAGGCCTGCAACAGCCATCGCCCCTGCACACCCCCACAACAGGCCTGCAACAGCCATCGCCCCTGCACACCCCCACAACAGGCCTGCAACAGCCATCGCCCCTGCACACCCCCTGCACACCCCCACAACAGGCCCTGCAGACCCCCACAAGGCCTGCTCCTCCTGCTTCTGCTGATGCTGCTGCTGATGCTGCTGCTTCACACAACCACAGCCAGCCTGTCCTTAAGCTCCATAGCAATCGTATGCATAAGCTCATGCCTGCAATTTTGAAGATGACCGATTGTGGCCATGTTTTATGAAAGCTACAATATATCCTCTTTGATTTCCAGCAAATGTATAATTGTGTTGTGTCCCTGAAGTTATGAACAGCTGTCTAGCAACTGTGAACTAATGCACCTGATATTAATATGCCACCTTGCTTGCGGTACATGAAAGTAACTGTGGTTTGTGGAAAAATACCTGCAATACTATACATGGCCACTGGGTGGTACTAGAGGCCCAATATCCTCTGGGGTTTTTGACACATTTGGTCCTGCAGTGTGAAGGCCTCAGCTGAGTTACAGCAGGTTGTTTACCTGCAGTGAATGATAGGAGATGAGAAAATAAAGGCTCTGCTTAACTGTTTTGTAGTCATGCCTAAAAGTCTCGGCAGGCCATAAGTCCAGTAGCGGCGGATTTATGAATGCAATCACCGCTGTTTCAATGCCAAGTCCGGCTTCAGCCCATAGATTTTTAAAGCGGGGGCTGTTTTCCGCGATCGTTTAAGTTTTATTTCTTATTCTTTTTGGCTGTCCGTGCCAGAGCAGGATGTACTGAGATTGATTATTGTGTTGTTTTCCCTCCCCATGCCCCACCTCCCTCTCTCTCTCTCTCTCTCTTCCTCTCTCTATCTCTCTCTATCTCTGTCTCGGCCTCTGTCTCTGGTCCTCCAGGATGCTCCAGCATTTAGGGGCTCTAAGGGGTGGCCTGGGGGTGCTGGGCTGGAGGCGTGGGTACCTCTCATTCCGCTCATCCCACTCTGCCAACCAGAATGTGGAGTACAAGCCCATCAAGAAGGTCATGGTGGGGCAGCAGGGGAGGTATGGACGCCCCTCCCCTCCTCCACACCCCTCCCCCACCCTCCACTCTCCTCCCACCCCCTCCCTCCCACCCCTCTCACCATTCACCATCCTCCACCCCCTTTTTTCTCTCCTCCACCCTCTCCTCCCACCCCCTCTCCTCCACCCCTCCTCCCCACCCTCTCCTCCACCCTCTCCCACTCTCACCGTTCACCTCTGGGAGGGGCGCCTCTCCAGTTACTGACAATGTGAGATTGTGTTTACGCAAATGGTGCATAGTCGAAGGCCAGTGGTCAGCTGATTTGGGATGGTGGTCTGCTGTTGATCTAGAAATATGTGCTCCTTTACTATGGTGTAGGGGGACTTGGGGTAGGGCTACACACACACACACACACACACACACACACACACACACACACACACACACACACACACACAGTATTTTAGTCACAGTAGCCTTTTAGGAGCTCCTGGATCCATGTGGTGGTTCACTAAAGGCTTTAAAAATGTATCTGCCTGCTCTCCATCTCTCCCTGAACTGAATCTGCCCCAGCAGCTTAGAGTAAAGACAAACAATGAGGCAAGGGGATTGTCTCTTGAGTCTAAACAGCTTGTTTGCCACAATTGACACTTCTTGGTGCCAGCACAACCCCACTTAACACTCGGGTTGGTAATGCATGTACTGTAGTGCCTGCTGATAAAGGAGTCACTGTGTGATGTGTTGTGGCGGGACACAAAGCACATGGTGCAACAGATAAGTGGCCAATCCTGAAACAATATATTCTGCACCTCCGCCCCTGCACTCTTATGCTCTATGTGTTTTTTCTCTATCTCTGGTAAATCTTTAATTTGAGGCTTCAGACTGACACACACACACACACACACACACACACACACACACACACACACACATGCACACACACATGCACACACGCACGCAGGGATGCATACACACACACAAGCACACACACATTCATATATATTTATTTTGGCGCATCAGATTTCATGAAGTACATCTCTTCACCTCTCTCCCCAGGTGAGATCGCGGTGCGTGTGTTCCGCGCCTGCACGGAGCTGGGCATCCGCACCGTGGCCGTTTACTCCGAGCAGGACCGCAGCCAGGTGCACCGGCAGAAGGCCGACGAGTCCTACCTGATCGGCAAGGGCCTGCCCCCCGTCGCTGCCTACCTCCACATCCCGGACATCATCAAAGTAGCCAAGGTCAGACATTATCAATCGATCTCACCCCTCTCACGCACAGTGCATCCATCAAACTCCGACCCTCTAAACCTCCCTTGAGAAATGAGCTTTGACCTTTGCTTTTTATTTGTTCATAATACATCTTGGACCATGAAGACTACTCACATTGTTGTCTTTATAAGCCTACTTCAAGGACAAATCGATGAAATGCTGGATGTTGAAAAAAATACGATAGTTGTTTTTATTTGCTTGGCGCATGGAGAGCGGCCATTGCTGCAAACACAGCATGAGAAAACACTGCAACATGCATAAATAAACAACATAGTCAAGGCCAGCCCAGCGAGTGGGTGGGCACATACTGTCGCATCAAGGCCATCCATGAGCTGGCGAGAATCACGCTAGTCTGATTCTAAGAATCACGCATGACTAAGTCGGGGGCCACTCAGAAGTTTTTGCCGGCCGTTAAGACTCCCGTGCAGGACGCGGTCCAGAATAAACGGGCCTTTTCTGTCCACCATGATGGTCACCATCATTAGCTGGAGGCTGAATCAAAGCTTCGGTGGCTGTGTCCAGCAGTGATCTGTTTCAGATGTGACTGGGAGCTGGGGCGGGGACGAGAGGCGGCCAAGATGAGGTCCTGTTAGGCCAGAACCCCCCCCTGCTCTCCCTCTACCGTGTCCCCACAGATCACTGGTCAGTCTGGGAAGCGAGCCACTGATGTAACAATTAGAGCCATATCTGTGTAGACACACACACACACACACACACACACACACACACACACACACACACACACACACACACACTGCCATAGAAAAGCACAAGCACTTTGAACCATGCATACACACACACACACACACACACACACACACACACACACACACACACACACACACACACACACACACACACACTCACACACATACACACACACTCACACTCACATTGGAACAGACATTGTTTGGGATCATTTGCATGAAAAACACTGTCACTGACACATTCTCCATCACACACACACACACACACACACACACACAGAAGAACTGGCCCAAACACAAACACACCCAGTAATTCATTACAAACTCATAGCTCGGCTGAAAAATGACCGACCACGCGGCCAACCTCATAATCCTCATCCCAGAATAATCAGGCTGCCTGTGCCCAGGCCGTCTGACGGCGCCTGGCAACCACCTGCCAAGCGCGTGAGAGGCTTCTCATTTAGCAGGTGATTGCAATTTTATGAAATTACTATTTCCTCTTGTTCTCTCACACTGGATAATTGGACCCGACGTGTTTGGCCACTCTCTCGTTTCTCTCTCTCTCTCTCTCTCTCTCTCTCTCTCTCTCTCTCTCTGTCTCTTCTCTATCTCTCTTTTACTTTTTTCTCCCTGTGAACCTCTACATTTTCTTTGTCTTTCCCCTCCATGTCTATTAGCTTTTTCTTCTTTCCTAATCTACCCCCTTTGTATCACTCCTAGTTTTGTCTCTCTATCTTTTCTTCTTTCTCCCTCATCCACACATCTATTCTCTATTCCTCTCATCTTATTCTCTCCTCGTGTGTGTGTGTGTGTCTGTCTGAACTGCAGGAGAATAACATTGATGCCATCCATCCGGGCTATGGCTTCCTGTCGGAGCGAGCTGACTTTGCCCAGGCGTGTGCAGATGCCGGGGTTCGTTTCATCGGGCCCTCCCCAGAGGTGGTGCGCCAGATGGGGGACAAGGTGGAGGCTCGTGCCCTGGCCATCCAAGCCGGTAAACCTCTCTCCAGTACTCTCAGATAGCACTAACAGCACAACAGACAGGGCATTGCACACATGAACAGGCCACAGTGGATAATGCTATCCACCCTGACTAGCTGGAACCAAATCAACAGTTTAAAGAGACCGTGGTTAAGGTTATACACTATGACTGGCTGGAGGCATCTCAACCGCTTAAAGACAGTGGCTAAGGCTATCCATTGTGACCCGCTGGAACCATCCCCGAAGCATAAAGGCAGTAGCTAAGGTTGTCCACTATGACTAGCTGGAGCCATCTCAACAGTTTAAAGAGACACCGGATATGGTTATCCACTATGACTAGATCAACTGCTTAAAGATGGTGACTAAGGTTTTCCATTATGAACCAACTCAACAGCTTAAAGAAGGGAATTTCAAGTCATTCTGGATATATTTGCCATTTTGGCATATAGCTATTGTAGTTTGAGTGGTTTGAAAACTAAAATAAAACTACTTTTCAATAATGGAATCCGGTAGAGGCTCTTAAGAGGATAAGTACAGCGCTTCTGCTGAGAAAGCCCAGTAAAAAAGACACAAATGTTTTTGTGACATTTTGCCATCTCTACGGAAACAAAGGGACGTGAAGCCATTGGATGAAGTTCTTTCGGATGGTATTTAATTGAGTCGTCTCATGTACTCAGCTGTTCTCTTAAAGTTATTACCTTGCGCATATTTTTTTGCACACAGGATAATTATCTTGAGGGCCCACAGAGAAACAAGCAAATAGCCTGAGAGTGGTAGATCAAATGAAAATCCATTGGGTGGTACTTGGCTATTTGCTGAGCACCAGTTATGGGGTCTCTCAGGCCATCCTTTGCTGAAGATCCTGTTCCTGCTACATATGAGCCTACAGTTTTTCTTGTGACACACAGTAGAAATCCAGGTGGACGCAAGTGATGTGGCCTAGCTTGTTTTTTTAACATTTGTTTAAAAAGTCACAAATGAAGGAAGACAGCCAACATATCTCACATTACCAAAGACTTAAAGATTAAAGTGACTAAGTTCTATCTGGGCCTGGTTATGAGAATTAACAGAGATTTTCTCTATATACATTGCAATTCAGCTGTCTCTGTCTTCGGTAGCCATATCTCTGCAGTCATCTCCTATTCATGAACGGATTCACATATTTTTGCACAAGTTCTTGAACAAACTCCCCACAGTCATAGGATTTCGAGGAAGGGTAGCTAAGCTTGCAGGCTGTCAATGAATCTCATCTGAGCAGATTTTTAAGTGTGATATTTCTTGCCAAGATTACTCCGCCAATTTCATAGCAAGCACAAGCAACTTAGAGTCAAACCCAGGAAAGCAAATGAGGGTGTGTTGTGTGTGTGTGTGTGTGTGTGTGTGTGTGTGTGTGTGTGTGTGTGTGTGTGTGTGTGTGTGTGTGTGTGTGTGTGTGCATGTGTACTGTAAAAGAGAAGTACACTGCAGTCTACAGCCTACAGTGCAGTACTCCTAATGCCTCACTGAGTCCATTGTTGATATGGACCTGCACTGTTCAGCAACCTATTTACGCTCTGAACTAGGTAGGTCACTTGTGTTTAGAGTCTTGGAAAAAGAGTCTATGAGGTCTGCAAATTGTGTTTTACCGTATATGTGAAAACTGTTTATGGTTTTGCCAAAAGATTGGAGAAATGTGTTCAGGCAACTGAGAATTTGGTTCAGAGAATTGAGTTAAGTGTTTTAGCAATTGTAAAGAACTGTAAACACCTTCAAGTCTCTTCACACCCGATGGATGTGTTTAAACAATTGGTTCGTGGGTGTGTATTTTGGAAGGTAGTGCCAAAGAGGAGATATTATCTAAAATAGAGAAATACGTTTGGAGGTTTGTAAATCAATGTGTGTACTGTTTTGCAAAAAGTGAGGTGCTGATAATATGCTTATAGTTGTGCAAATCTGGGCTGATGTTTTACTCCCGATTAGTGTTTTGCTAACCGTGGTATACCTTTAATTTTAGTGTTTAAGCAATTGTAAAACTCTGTAAGTAAGTACATGCAGTCATGCCTATAAATAAATGAGATATCTGTGTGTATGTGTGTGTCTTTGTGTGTGAATATGTGTGTGTCTATGTGTGTGTGTGATGTGTGTCTGTGTGTGTGAGTATGTGTGTGTGTGTGTGTGTGTGTGTGTGTGTGTGTGTGTATGCTCAGGTGTGCCCGTGGTTCCTGGTACCAATGCGCCCATCTCGTCACTGAAGGAGGCAGAGGAGTTTGCCAAGACCTACGGCTTCCCCATCATCTTTAAAGCAGCCCTCTGAGGAGGAGGGCCACCCGGCATCTTGGTCAAAGGAATGTCTGAGGTGGGCATGTGGTCAAAGGTGTGTGTGTCTGTGTCTGTGTGTGTGTGTGTGTGTGTGTGTGTGTGTGTGTGTGTGTGTGTGTGTGTGTGTGTGTGTGTGTGTGTTTGTGTGTGTGTGTGTGTGTGTGTGTGTGTGTGTGTGTGTGTGTGTTTGCATGTGTGTGTGTGTGTGTATGTGTGTATGTGAGTGTTTATTTGTAGTTATGTTTGTGTGTGTGTGTGTGTTTGTCTGTGTGCTTGTGTATGTGTGTGGGGTGGTGGTGTGGGGTATGTGTGTGTGTGTGTGTGTGTGTGTGGGGGGGTCTATAGATCCGTGTTCTTAACATTCAGAGAGCTAAACCTCTTGAGACAGGAAGGAAATGTACTGCAGACTGAGAGTAAGAGAGCACCAGGGTCACTAAAACTCTTTTCCCACTACAAGAACAGCTTCTGTTCTCTCTCTCCCTCTCTCTTTCTCTCTCTCTCTCCACCTCTCATATCTGAGATTTGTTCCGATTTGATAAGACTCAGACCCTGCTTCATGATTTATTTCTCACGGACCTCAATGTCTGGGAAATGGATAAAGGGATGTGTGCTCGGAATTACAGACCTAGAAAACGGCACGTTTCAGGCGGAGGATTTGTCAGGTCGGCTAAAGCGCCCTGCTTTGTAACCGCCAGCCAAGCCAAGCCCAGAGCTACGGAGACATCATTACCGAGCTCTTTGCACGGCATGAAAGAATGAAATAGAATGGAAAGACAAAACGGGTCTCGGTTTAGATTAGAGGCTTGCTGTTCTAATGCTGGCCTGGAGAGGGAAGAGAAAGTCCCGCTAGGCTCATCCAGTGGAGAGTGACTCAGGTCTTTTAGGAAATAGTGTTGACTAAGCTGCTCTCCGAGCTTTGGTTACACATGCCCAGTGCAAACGACGTTACAAATCCCACTAATATCTGTCAGATATTAACCTTACCGCCAATCTTTTTAAAAGCCCATTCAGCCAAGCTCTGGTTAGGCTGCAGTGTGAGTGGGTTTGTGGGCTTGTGTGTGTGTGTGTGTGTCTATGTGTATCTGTATATCTGTGTGTATTTGTGTCTGTGTCTGTGTGTGAGTGTGTGTATTTGGAGGGTTGTGAGTGAGTGTGTGTGTGAGTGAGTGAGTGTGTGTGTGTGTGTGTGTGTGTGTGTGTGTGTGTGTGTTTGTGTGTTTATGTGGGGGGGTTGTGAGTAAGTGTGTGTGTGTGTGTGTGTGTGTGTGTGTGTGTGTGTGAGAGAGAGAGATAGCGTATATAAATGAATATATGCTGTGTGTATGTGTGTGTGTGTGTGTGTGTGTGTGTGTGTGTGTGTGTGTGTGCCGCGTGTGTGTGTCTGACTGACTATTAGCACCGCCCGAATGGAGACTCTTTCTTAAAGTGTGCTTCCTGGGTGGATCAATGCTCTGGTGGGGTGGGTGGCATCTCTTTAGTGTCTGATTAGATCTGATTGTTTTCCCAGTCGATGGGCCGATTGGACGCTGTCCTATGCTAATGAATACACAGCCTGCGTCCTAAAGACTTAAAGCTCCTGGATTTCCGCTCACCCCCCTTGGGGACCAACGAACGGCTTCATTTATTGTGGAATAGAGAGAGAGAAAGAGAGAGAACGAGATAGAGAGGAACAATCATATATATATAGAGACAGACAGACAGAGAGATAGAGAGAGAAAGAGATAGAGAGAGACAATCAGATATATACAGAGAGAGATAGAGAGACAGACAGACAGAGATATAGAGAGAGATAAAGAGAGAGAGAGGGACAATCAGATATATATATATAGAGAGATAAAGAGACAGACAGACAGAGAGATATAGAGAGAGATAAAGAGAGAAAAAGAGAGAGATGAAATAGAGGGAGGGAGTGGAGAGGGAGATATTTTATGTACCCCCACCCCTCCTTCTTATTTATTTTTTGCTTTTGTTTTCCTTTCCTTTTATGGTCTTATGTTCTTGTATGTTATGTTGTATTTAACAATAGCTTTGGCAACACTGTTCCCATACAGTCATGCTAATAAAGCAACTTTGAATTTGAATTTGAATGTGAGTGATGAGCATCCTGGTGAGCTGTATGATAAATGATCAAACTCTTAACAGATGAGGCATATTAGCTGGCATGATCATGTGTGATCACTTGCATACATGATCAAGCTTATATTCATGTCATTGAGTACAGTATGCATTGCAGTATACACAATGTATGCACTAGTGTATAACAAATGGGATTATGAGATTACTAGGTCTATAAAAATATGCTGTATGTATGGCTCATTGTGTGTCTCACTGTGCATGGATACATTATGCATATGTGTACTGTATGTGTATGTGTATGTGTATGTGTATGTGTATGTGTATGTGTATGTGTATAAGTGTGTGTGTGTGTGTGTGTGTGTGTGTGTGTGTGTGTGTGCACTTGCTGTATGTGTACACACATTTTTTTCTTTGTGTGTGTGTGTGTGTGTGTGTGTGTGTGTCTCTCTGTGTGTTTGTTTTCTCTCTCTGTTTGTGTGATAGTCATCGTGTCCAGCCTTTGTATTTTCTAGGCTTTTACCAGCAACAAAACAAAGAGCTCTTTAATTAGTAATGTGCACTAAATGGCTGCAAGACTTTAGTGCGGTTTGGTAATCACAGTCCAAATATTGTCACAACATATTTCACTTGCGCCCGTTAAGTGGCCAGCATTGCACTAATCTCATCGCTTTAGCATCATGCTTGTTTCTATGGAGGAGAGGGCACGCGCTAATGAGTCTGATTGATATGCTGGGCCTGCAGGAACTCGAGGAGAACTACAACAGGGCTTTCTCTGAGGCCTTGGCAGCCTTTGGCAACGGCTCTCTGTTTGTGGAGAAGTTCATTGAGAAACCAAGGCACATTGAGGTGCAGATTCTAGGTGAGTATCTGTGTGTGTGTGTGTGTGTGTGTGTGTGTGTGTGTGTGTGTGTGTGTGTGTGTGTGTGTGTGTGTCTTCACTGACAGTGGTTGTGCTCTTTTTTTCTCTGTGCTTTTGCCATCCCTCAGGTGTCCTTGCATGTGTGAGATAGAATGTGTGTGTGTTTGAGCGTACGTGTGTGTGTGCGTACATACATGTGTGTGTGTGTGTGTGTGTGTGTGTGTGTGTGTGTGTGTTATTGGTTGGATCTCCGACTTCTTCGCCATGATTTATTAGCCTGCCTGGAACATTGTTTAGTCATTACACCCCAGTCCTTGCTCTCATTATGGCTGATTTGTATCTCGGGTGTGCTGCGTTAAAGTCAATAACGGGCAGATGGAATTTAAGTCAGCTTGTTACGGCGTTGCTTCTGCGCGTCAACATTGCAGCATCACAACATGAGAGCGCTCCGTGGCCGGGGGGCGTTCAGAGCGTTTAGAGGCCTGAGTGGGCGCTTTATCTCCCGGCTTCTTCCTTCATTTATTCTCTCTCTTGTTTGGCTCTCTCTCTCTCTCTGTTCCCTTTGCCTTCTGAGTGTCTGTGTTTTCCTTGTTTTTTTTTTTTTTTTCAGGAGTTGTCATGATACCTTCTTCATTTTTTACCCATTTCTGTTTTAAATTGCTGTCATTTTCTCCCTCTTCTCTTTTGTTTCTCTTTTCTTATTCTCTCTCTTTTAAGCATTCTAGAAGCAGCTTTTAGACCCAATCTGTGTGCTCTGTGAATCCCCCTTTTGTTCATGCTATCCATCTCCATTTGTTTAATTGTACTCGTGTAGATGAATTTTTAACTTATCAGGGAAGCGTCCTTGGTAAATCTTGTGTGTTGAAATATTCAGCGCCCGAGTGTGTACCGTTGATGGGTCTGAGTTATCCTGAGCCCGGGGAAAGGAGGTGGGTTGGGGTGTGTGTGTGAGCCTGAGGAAAGGAGACTAATTCCCCCACAGAGGTGCAGCAGCCACGAGGCTGGAAGCCAGAGTTTGCTGCTAGTGGGATTCAGAGCAGTGGTGGATTTGCTGCAATCAATGCATGCAATGTGCACATGGTCACACACACACGTACGCACGTTCATTTAGCAACTAACTACATTTATTTATCCGAAGTGACTAACATGTTACAAGGGCCATTGTCCGCGGAGCAACTTGGGGTTAAGTGCCTTGCACGAGGGCACAACGGTGGAAGCCGGGAATTGAACCCACAACTTTTCAACCAACTGCATGCTAACCCAGCTCCTTAACCACTACACTACCCCCACACATGCATACATGAACATGCATACACACACCCTCTTATCCCAACAGACACACATACTTCTACCATCATACACACTGTACCTATCTACACAACTCACACAACTTTAACATCTCATTGGGAATAAACTCTTCCATACTCTCTCCTCTCTCTCTCTCTCTTTCTCTCTCTCTCTCTCTCTTTCTCTCTCCAGGTGATAAGTATGGGAATGTGATCCACCTGTATGAGAGGGACTGCTCCATCCAGAGACGGCATCAGAAGGTGGTGGAGATCGCCCCTGCTGCCCAGCTAGACCCACAAATCAGGGACAGACTGACAGCCGACTCCGTCATCCTGGCCAGACACACACACACACACACACACACACACACACACACACACACACACACACACACACGTACACACACCTCCCCCTTCACATATTCCCACACCCACTAACTTAGTCATACTCTTATACACACTACATATACTTATACAGTTAAATACACATACAAACATGAATACTATTCATAGTCAAGAACTCAAGCACAGATGCATACTCAGAGATGCACATACATTTGCATGTTGGCACACACAGAGACATCCCAGTGCACACCTCCATAGACAAGCACATAGATTTACACACAGGCAGGGAGATGTATGGGAGATGTATGCAAATGCACACATATTAGAGACATCTCAGAGGGAAACGTATTCATGACTCAGTCAACCTGCTTAAGCAGGTACTCACACTTAAAAACATCCACTTACTTTCATGCATGCTCACACACTTGCGCACGCACACACACACACACACACACACACACACACACACACACACACACACACACACACACACACACACACAGATCACTGTATCCCATCCAGACACAGTGGCACTGGCGCATTTATAATGCTGAGATATTTGGGTGTGTGACTAGAGAAAGACTACTGAGCTCTTCCTTGGGGAAATGGATTATGCATGTCTATTTGATGCTTTCTTATGTTTTTTCGTCTTCTTTCTCTCTCTCTATCTCTCTCTATCTCTCTTTTCTCTCTCTCTCTATCTCTCTCGCACTGCAATGCTGTGTGAATGAATGCACAATGAAACAACCGATCTCTGCTCTATTTATTGATTCCTCTGGTGCTGTGAGCGTTCCTAAACAGACTGTGCACCGAGCCTTCCAAAGAGTTATGACCTTAGCTGCTACTCCACGCAGGCTTATTGGTCAGACCGAAATGCGTCCAGCAAAGCACGGACTGATAGATCTGTTTCTCGGACACATGAGTCTTGTTAACAATGCACGCACGCGCACACACACACACACACACACACACACACACACACACACACACACACACACACACACACACACACACATACACACATACACACAAACATATACACACACACACACACTGGGACAGGCTGAGACAGAAGCTCATTCACATTCATTTAGTGAGAGTGAGAACCACAGGTGGAGGCATACATTGACATGCAGCCATACATCTACTCTTGTGACAGACAGTGAGGTTGGGATAGACATATATTCAAATTAAGGTAGGGAGAGACAACTACATACACATTTGGACACACACACACACACACACACACACACACACACACACACACACACACACACACACACACACACACACACACTTGCATCTATACTCACTAATACACAGTGCACCAGACTGAAAAACACTTCTATTAAAAGTAAGTGGGCAAAAGTATGACACACACACACACGCACACACACACACACACAACACATGCACAGACGCACTCCCATGCCGGAATGGACAGTCTGGCTTTTATTCCGAGGAGATAGGTCCTCCATGCCTGTGGCTGTAAGTCTGATCTGGAGCCAGAAGAGGAGAGGAGGGGAGTGGAGTGGAGTGGAGAGCAGTGTCTCATCTTCATAAGCCCCTGAAGAGAAAGAGAGAGGGAGAGAGAGAGAGAGAGAGAAAGGGAGAGATAGAGAGAGAGAGGGGAAAGAGGGAGAGAAAGAGAGGGAGGGCCGGATTTAAGCCAAAATGAAGGCGAGGACGAGGACTCTTTTAATGTTCTCATTTCAAGAGCCATGAGGGGTGAAAGGGGAGGATAGAAGGAGTGGGGGAGGAAGTGAGAGAATAGGGAGGGATGGAGAGAGAGAGAGAGAGGTTTTCAGAGAATGCAGGAGACAGAATCGTGTTTGGTCTGTCCGACAGAGTAATTTAGCAGGTGGGGGAAGGGGGCTAAATCTCGTCTCGTCTTGTCTGTGTGTGTGTGTGTGTGTGTGTGTGTGTGTGTGTGAGAGAGAGAGACGTGGTGGTTATCCCTTTGTCTGGATTAGATTGTGTGAGAGCGCTGCAGGTTAACCTCCAGTCGTCAGCGCCGTCACAAGGCTGCCACATCTGTTCTCTGTATCAAATGGCACAGGACACAGTGAGCCTCCTCTCACTCACTCACGCACACACTGGCACACACACTCACCAACATACTCGCTCACATACTCACTCACACACTGGCACACACACTCACCAACATACTCGCTCACACACCCACTCACACACTGGCACACACACTTGCTGGCTGAGCAGGCCACAGCCCTGCATTCATTCCCATAATCAACACCCCAAGTCTTTTTTATGCCAACTCTTAAGGTGTTGGTACATGGGATACCTTTTTGAGCGATGTTGCTGGGCAACCACATAACCAGCTCCATGTGTTCTGATTGGATGCTCATGAAAATGTGCCTACCGATGATTAAATCATTTTCTTTTTGTCCAATATCAGTGGGAATGTGCCACCAGAACAGCAATGCACAGAAACAGGCCCAGCAGGACTGCTCAAAACGTTAGACAATTGGAGGAAATTAGCAGGTGTTTGTGAACCAGTTAGCTGCATTGCCAGCCAACCCCTTGTGGGAGAAGCATTCAAGTCAGAGGTTCATTACACTTGGTCTGCTGTACCTTTTACGTATGGACAATAACACTCTGAATCCTTGAATCCTTGATAGTAACACTCTAAGGCTGTGTTATTCATAGCAAAAGAGTTAACCGCTCCTCAGCTTCCAATCACTTTGCTGGCATCCTAGAGAGTGATTCCACTGATCTGTGTTCCCCTCTCTAAAGTCAAAGGGCCCATCGCTGGGAGATTGAGGAGGAGAGAGGGGGTGGAGTCTCTGAACCTGATCACAGCTCTGGGCTCTGCTCGTAACCCCTTATCTGATGCGGCCGCCCACTGTCATGCTACAGCGCCCTCACCTCACCACGGGGGCCAATTCTGAAATGGACCAATATTACACTTTCTCCTCAGGTCACTGGGCAGACCTGGACAGGGTACGGGAACGAGAGAGAGAGAGAGAGAGAGAGAGAGAGAGAGAGAGAGAGAGAGAGAGAGAGAGAGAGAGAGAGAGAGAGAGAGAGAGACAAAGACACAGGATGGATAGAAGGAGAGAGAGAGAGAGAGAGGGGTAATAGAGTGAGAAATAGTGAGAGAAAAAGAGATGTCTCTGAGGGGGATGTGATGAGAGGTGAGAGATATTGATGGTTATTTTATTTCTCTACTTTAGTCTAATATATGCTCAGAGATTTGGAAGTACAGGAATGTCACATTCAAGCAAATAAATCTTCTCTGAAATGAATTCAAATTGAATAGAGAGATGAGAGAGAGGTAAGAATAAAAAGAGACAGAGAGAGAGAGAGGGGCCTGTTGGGTTTGACTTCATTGTCCCTCCATCATTGTCCTGTTCCAGTCCACATCTCCCGGGGTGTGACGATGACATGTGCTGTTTTTCCAGGCAGGACTCCGCCATTTACGGGAGTTTTATGCTAATGTCACTGAAGTAGGAGTGTGAGGATTATGACAGGACCCCACTTTCAGCCTTAATAATAGAGACAGAAGTGTGTGTGTGTGTGTGTGTGTGTGTGTGTGTGTGTGTGTGTGTGTGTGTGTGTGTATGGAGAGAGAAAGTACTGGACTAGTATGACAATGACATTTGGATCATTGTGGTGGAGGGGAGGGCGTTGGGGGAGTAAAGACTTACAGGAACATCAAATCACCCCCACCTGCCTGCACACTGGGAACGGACACTCTTTGTAGGGATTAACCTGCAATCTCTCAGTCCAGCCAGTGGCTTACACACACACACACACACACACACACACACACAATCACTCACTCACTCACTCACTCACTCACTCACTCACTCACTCACTCACTGTACACACACACACACACACACACACACAAACACACACACAGACTCTCAATCAATGCGGCCGCTTTGTTTCTGGTGGATCTTCTGTTATATTCTGCTCCTAACATCTTCACTCCGACACTGAATATCTTGTTTGCCCAATAATAACAATTTGAACTTGCATAAATCCTTCTTTATCATAACACGCTGATTTACTAGTACACCCAACCGAGTCCATGTAGACACTAATTACATTAACAATAGCAGCAGGTTCACTGGCTCCACCGGAAACAAACACACACACACACACATACACACACACACACACACACACACACACACACACACACACACACACACACACACACACACACACACACACATACACACACACACACACACACACACACATACACACACACACACACACACACACACACACACACACACACACACACACACACACACACACACATGCTGCAAATACCCTCTAAGCAGGAGCCATTGGTTGTGTCTGTCGGGATAAATCCATAATCCCAGTGTGTTTTAGTGATCAGGTGATGCACCGTTAAGAATCGAATTCCTCTCAGATTTACTCGCATTGCATGCCACACCATTCATGTGTGTGTGTGTGTGTGTGTGTGTGTGTGCACCTGTGTGTGTGTGTAACTTTGAGTGAGTGTGCCGAATAAGACAACTAATACCTTCCCCACTGGAAGGAAGCCAAACTTATCAAATGACAAACAGCAGCCCGTCACATTTGATAAGTGTGTCTCCTCTGTATGTGTAAGAACCCGCTCGCAGCGGCAGGTGGAAGAGAGGAGGAGGGAGAGAGAGAGAGAGAGGGGGAGGGATGGAGGGATGAGGGAAGAGAGAAAGTCAATATTTGGAGGCAGAGTTGGGCCTGTGGCAGAGATGTGTTTTTTTTTTGTGGAACGCCGCCACGGGCAGATGCAGGCGGAGACGCCGGGGTGTGGTGCACACGGCGGAGGGAGATGCGAGGGCCGCAGGCTGGTGGTACCTTCTCGGGCTGCTGTGCACGCAAGCCAACAGCAGGTGGCGACGCTTACTTTTAACAGTATGCGCACTCTTCATCAGTCTTGAGACATTGAGGTCACGGAGTTCAAGCACGCATGTCTTAAAGTTTAGCCTTCTTTCCACGTAAGATTGGAGCTGGTTGCAAACTTTTCAAATCATGCGAGTTTTTTACGATTCAAGGGCCTACTAGACGGAAGACGGGAGGTGGTTCTTCAGCATCGCTCTCGGACAGAAAACGGCGTGACGCGGGGTGTGATAGCAGGGCGACATCGATCCGGCCCCCACGTCGAAAATTGCCCGTGGCATCTTTGAAACGTCTCCCGCAATCAAACCCTTATTGTTTCTCCTCATCTCCCTTCCCATCCTGCCTTGCTGTCGGACATGGCCTTTAGATTTGCTCTCCTTTTGAGTGCAATCAATCCATCTGAAGACACTTTTTAAAAAACTGTCATTACGTGCCTCAATATCACCCCCCCGCCCACATGCCCCTGCATACCTCCTCTCCATCGAACTGTCACACGTCCTCCGTCAGCGCGCCCCGGCACTAATAGAGAATTAGCTCCTCTGTCAATCAAGCTGCTAAAGCGCCAGGGATAAATGACAGGCTAGCACGGGTGTCGTGTCATAAACAGCCGCCTCATTAGCGCTTCATTTAGGCTGCGTCTCCTCAGCTTCGGGGGGGGGGGGGTATTTCCTACGTCCGACCTGCGTCCGACCTGCACACACACACAAACACACACCTGGCTAGGCATTGCATACGCCTACATTTCCCAGAGGGTGCATGTGCAAGAAGAAAGGGGGCCTCATTAACCCTTCAGTGTTAGTGTTTTGTCTTTACAGAAGATAGAGTTTATTGATAGATCATATCTTATCAATAAACCGGCCGTACCATGTGCTGTTGCGCTTGTCTGTTTCTGTTCTGGAGTCTTTACTTTACAAAATGATCCCTCTATGCAGGTTTTCATGTCTTTCCATTTTGCCCTGTCTGGTTAATCACAGTAGGCCGTGTGAAGGCAGATGTCGGTGCAGAGAGAGTGTGTTGTAATGCCTTCTGGCTTTTTCCTTCACCTCGCCTTTCATTGGGAGCTGAGTTGGATAAGGAGCTCGTGTGTGTGTGTGTGTGTGTGTGTGTGTGTGTGTGTGTGTGTGTGTGTTGTGTGTTGTGTGTGTTTAAGTGTGTGAGTGTGTGTGTGTGTGTGCCAACGTGTGGTCTCATAGTGACCTTGTCTAAACTCGGTCACGCCACTGTGTGCCATAATGTGATAGATATAGTGTGTCTGGAGAGAAGGAGAATGAGTGAGAGAGAGAGAGAGAGAAGGAGGAGGAAAAGAGAGAGAGGGAAGGATGGAGAGAAGGAGAGAGAGAGAGAAGGAGTAGGGAAAGAGAGAGAGGGAAGGAGGGAGAGAGAGAGAGAGAGAGAGAGAGAGAGAGAGAGGTGATGATTAATACTGACAATACAAAAATAATGGTTTTTCAAAAGAAATCAGGAAAAGAAACCAATTTTAAAATTGGGGAAACTGCCATAAAGCAAGTATCACATTATAACTATTTAGGACTTACAATAACATCATCAGGAAGATTTAATCTGGCATCAAAAAACCTGGCTGACAAAGCACGAAGGACATATTTCTTCATTAAAAAACAGCTTAATAAATTCAATCCACCAACTAACTTCTGGCTCAAGATTATGGACTCCATTATCAAGCCTATTGCTCTGTATGGCAGTGAGATTTGGGGACCCCTTTACGGGCTTGATTATAAAAAGTGGGATAAGGGCCCAACTGAGTTACTGCACCTACAAATCTGTAAAGATGTCTTGGGTGTACATAGAACATCATCCAACTTGGCCTGCCGCTTCTGAATTGGGGAGGTTCCTTTACTTATCGACATCGACAAAAGGGCCTCCAAATTTTGGTTACATCTGGCAAAAAGCAATGCTGGCACATACCACCATAAGGCTTTCAAGCACAAATCCCTTACCCAGAAGTGTGACCCCTTATTCCAAATTGCAAACAAAAATAACATAAACAGCCTCAGTCACATGACAAAATCTATACTGAAAGAAATTGACAACACAAATCAGATGCATTACACTAAATTCTGGAAGGAAGAAATAAAAACGAATGACAAACTAGATATATACAGAACCCTGAACAGAAATTACTGTATAGCCCCATACTTAAATGACATCAAAGATAGATAGAAAAGAACAACACTGACAAAATACAGAATCAGTGACCATAGCCTACAAATTGAAACTGGTAGACATAGACAAACATGGGTGCCTAGACATATGAGGAACTGTAGCTTCTGCATAAAATGATGTAGAAAAAACGAGGAACATTTCCTTCTTAATTGCATCAGATATGCACCATAAGGGACCTTTTTTGCTGAATTCAAAAAGCATATAACAGAATTTGAAAATCTATCTCCACAAAGAAAACTATATATATTATTGGGAGAGGAACCAAACTGTTCATGCCTAGCTGCAGAATATATTATGACCTGCCATAAAACAAGAGAAAAGTTGTAACTTTCATGTGATGAGTTGATGAGTTTATCCCCTTTGTGTACATGTAAATACTATGTTTGATATTAGGTATTGCTATTTACCTCAAATTGATTTATGTAGATGTATCTGCAAGTGTAGGCATATAATGTGTTTACAATAATAAATTTTTTATTTCTATTTTTCCTACAGTATAGCACTATTGTTGAAGCTATTACTGTCCTTTTAATACCATTTACCATTTATCCTTTTCACATTATTATTATTATATATATTTTTTTACTTTCCTTTCATTATTTCATTTTACTCTATACCAATACTTATGTAAAGTTGATTATTAACATGTTATACTTGTAGCTTTGGCAACAGTGACTTTACTCATTAATGCCAATAAAGCACCATTTGATTTGATTTAATTTCATTTGAGAGAGAGAGGAGGAAAAGAGAGAGAGGGAAGAAGGGAGAGAAGGAGAGAGAGAGGGGGAGAGCAATGGCCAGGGTGTGATAGCGAGGGATGAAGAAAGGCACTTGGAGCGGAGGGGGAGGAGGAGTGACAGAGCGTAGAGGAAGAATGGAAAAAGGAGAAGAGTGAGGGAGATGGAGCTGGGCGAGGCAGAGCGGAGCGAGAGAGTGGGAGGAACAGAGAGAGAGAGATAGGGAGTGATGGATGAGCATCACAGAGTGAGAGAAGGATAGAGAAAGACAGAGAGAACCAGTGTCTATGTGTCTGTACTGTATGTGATGTGCTTGGTGCTCTCTGTGTCCCTTAACTTCTGTAAGAGACCTTGTTTATCTCACTCTTCCCTCCTTTCTCTTTCTCCCTGTCCCTCCCTCATTCTTTTTCCTCTGTCTGTCTCTTTTTTGTTGTTCCTGCCTTCTGTTTGTTCTTCCCTTCCTCTTCTCAATTGCTCTTTGACATCCTATCAGCCTCCCCTTCAGTGCATCTGTACGGTTTCCCTTTTTTGTCTTTCTTTCCATTATTTCTCTCTTTTCGATTGTTCCTTCTTCCCTCTGTTTTTTTTCTCTCTCTCTTTCTCTGCCTGGTTCTCTCGCTCTCTCTCTCTCTCACTTTTCCTTCCTATTTCTCTCTCTCTCTCTCGCTCTTTCCCCTCTCTCACTCTACCCGCCCCTCACTCCCTCACTCCCTCTCTCCCTCTCTCCTCATTTCAACTGCAGAGGGCTGCTGGATCTGGGCTGTTGTTTATCAGACTCATGCTGGGATATTGATTGGCCGATGATTGATTAGGCTCTGCCGAGCGTGTGTGTATGTGTCTGAGCAAGGCTGTGTTGTGTGTGTGTGTTTGTGTGTGTGTGTGTGTGTGTGTGTGTGTGTGTGTGTGGCACTCTGGTGTGAGGCTTTGTGTATGTGAGTGTGTGTGTGTGGCACTCTGGTGTGATGAGGCTTTGTGTATGTGTATGTGAGTGTGTGTGGCGCTGTGGTCTGAGGCATTGTGTGTGTGTGTCTGTGTGCATGTGTGTGTATGCGTTTTCATTTTAGTGTTGTTTGTGTACAAGTTAGTAAAAGTGTGCATTATAGATTTTCTGTAACTGTACGCGTGTATCAGTGAGCATGTATTGGTGTATCGGTGTGTGTACAAGTCTACAGTATGAGTAAACATAATAAACACAACCATAGGTGGGTTGTCCATGTGTTTGTATGTGTGTGTGTGTGTGTGTGTGTGTGTGTGTGTGTGTGTGTGTGTGTGTGTGTGTGTGTGTGTGTGTGTGTGTGTGTGTGTGAGGAGTGAGCATGAGTGAGGAGTGAGGAGGGAAGGAGGAGTGAGTGAGTGGGAGGAGTGAGCGAAGGAAAGGAAGGGGTTAGGAGGTGTGTGTGTGTGTGTGTGTGTGAGAGCGAGTGAGTGAGTGAGTGAGTGAGTGAGTGAGAAGAGAAAGAGAGAGAGAGAGAGAGAGAGAGAGAGAGAGAGAGAGAGAGAGAGAGAGAGAGAGAGAGAGAGTGTGTGTGTGTGTGTGTGTGTGTGTAAGGTAGTGTGGAGCATTGGGCAGTCAAATCACAAAAACCCATTGGCATGCCTGTTCAGCATGGTGTGTGAAAGACAGTAAGGTGAGAAAAGGAGGGAAGATCAGAGGGGAGGAAAAGAGAAGAGATAGATGAGTGTGGAGTGAGAGAGTAAAGGGAGTGAAATGGAGAACGAAGGATCATGAGGGGAGAAAAAAAGGAGAGAAGGAGGAGAGGAGAGCCAAAGGAGAGCGAAGAACAGAGGAGGAGTGAAGAACAGAGGAGGAGTGAAGAACAGAGGAGGAGTGAAGAACAGAGGAGGAGTGAAGAACAGAGGAGGAGTGAAGAACAGAGGAGGAGTGAAGAACAGAGGAGGAGTGAAGAACAGAGGAGGAGTGAAGAACAGAGGAGGAGTGAAGAACAGAGGAGGAGTGAAGAACAGAGGAGGAGTGAAGAACAGAGGAGGAGTGAAGAACAGAGGAGGAGTGAAGAACAGAGGAGGAGTGAAGAACAGAGGAGGAGTGAAGAACAGAGGAGGAGTGAAGAACAGAGGAGGAGTGAAGAACAGAGGAGGAGTGAAGAACAGAGGAGGAGTGAAGAACAGAGGAGGAGTGAAGAACAGAGGAGGAGTGAAGAACAGAGGAGGAGTGAAGAACAGAGGAGGAGTGAAGAACAGAGGAGGAGTGAAGAACAGAGGAGGAGTGAAGAACAGAGGAGGAGTGAAGAACAGAGGAGGAGTGAAGAACAGAGGAGGAGTGAAGAACAGAGGAGGAGTGAAGAACAGAGGAGGAATGGACAAAGAAAGGAAGGAAGGGAGGAAGGAATGGAATGGAATGGTGAAGGAGGGAGACGGAGTGAGACAGAGGGAGGAGTGAAGAACAGAGGGAGGAGTGAAGAACAGAGGGAAAAGGAGAGGGAGAAGGGGAGAGAGGGAGAACATAACACACACAGCAAGATCGGAAGAAAAGAGAGACTTTTTTTGTGTGAAATCCCCCGTCTTCTCAGGCCTGCTCTCCTTTCGACCAAAAAAGAAAAGAGAGAAAACAACCAGAGAGAAAAGCCAGACGGTTTCCCTGCCGAGCAAGAAAGCTTCCCCTCCTCTCCTCCCGCAGAAGAAAAGAGAGACGCAGGAGAGCTGGAGAGCCAGGCAGCAGAGGAAAGGGAAAGACTGCTGAGAGGATGAAGCTCAAGCAAGAAAATGCAGAAAAAGAGTCAAGAAAAGAGAGGGAGAAAGAGAGAGAGAGAGAGAGAGAGAGAGAGAGAGAGAGAGAGAGAGAGAATCAGGTGTCAGAAGAAGAGGTAGAGCAGGCAGAGAGAGAGAAGGGAAAAACTGAAGGGAGAACATACCTGCTTTCTCAGTGAAGCAAAATGTTTGTGACAAACGAACAAAAACAGTGACTAAAACTGCTCTTATAAGTGGTGGAGGTTTTGCTGTTGAAGAAAATAAGTTCCCACATTAGATAAAGTGCTGTTATTACAGTGTACTGACATAACCCATCGACACAATAAAATAAGTACGATGTCACTCTCAACTAACTAGATAGTGAAACATGCATAAGCTGAACCCTTGCCCCCACTCATCCTTCTGTGAATAAGGCACTAATATAAAAGTCAATTGTTTTTTATGATTACCTGTAGTATTAAGTGTACAGTATAGCAGTGACCTGTGCTATAAAGTGGATGAAAATGATTGCATCGTGATCCACGTCCTGATATCCTGTGAGATTCTGTAGTACTGCTCCAACTGCTGGGGTAGGGGTGGCTGTAGGGCTTGGCATTAAGGTAAATTGGGCCTTGAATGAAGAAGAGTCTCCATTCAGAATGACATTTAGTCCAGAGCTGAGCTTTAATCCGCGTCTGGGAAAGCCTCTCCGGATGTTGGGCTGAAAAGATTAAAGTCATCAAAAAAAGAAATCGTGAGGGACTTTGAGTTAGGATTACCCTCCGTCAGCTACAACGTGCACAGACACGTCACACACGCACACACACACACACACACACACACACACACACACACACACACACACACACACACACACCTCCTTGCTATGTCCTCATATGACTGTGTTGACTCTGCTTGTCTACCTGACTCTATTCGCGACAGACAAGATTGATGTGAGTTAGTTATTGATTTGGAGTTGATTTCGGAGCAAGAGCAGCACAGTCCTGCTCCTGTCCCAGTGCCGGGGCCAGTGACGGAGGTGTAGACGCTCTCTCTATTCTTCAGCCTCTTCGCTCTCTCGGCTGGGGTCAGTTACAGTATTATATGTCAAGGTGGGTTTATACGGACACTTGTTATCCGATTAAAATCGGAACAATTGCTCAATCGGGATGAAAATGACATATATAAACACCTTGATTGGAATAAAACCTTCTTCTCTCGATGCTGGGGTCAGTTATCGCAGTTTGGCAGAGAAGAGGCTTCTGTGGCAGCAATGCGGTCAGCCCAATCTGTTCTCATCAGCTCTGGCACGCGGAGATACACTCTCTGGGAAAAATTGGTGGAGGATGACTTTGTGACCAGCGCCATGTTCGAAAGTGTACGGTTGACGGATATGCACTTGTCGAATGTTGATTGGCTCGGAGGAACGGTTGAGATGAGATGTCGGTTTGGGGGTAGTCTTCTCTGAACTCGTCAGAGGGTTTATTATCAGGGGATAAAGAATCAATTGTGTGAAGTTGCTCTCTCCCTCTGCACAGATGCAAGAATAAAGCCTTGACCAACTGGGTCTTCTTCTCTGTGGTGGTGTGAATTAACCTCATGACCCACGATGTTCTACTGTTCTTCATGCGATCACTAATGCCCACTATCCATGCGGTCCGGTTTCTAATGACCCACGATGTTCTACTGTTCTTCATGCGATCACTAATGCCCACTATCCATGCGGTCCGGTTTCTAATGACCCACAATGTTCTACTGTTCTTCATGCGATCACTAATGCGCACTATCCATGCGGTCCGGTTTCTAATGACCCACGATGTTCTACTGTTCTTCATGCGATCACTAATGCCCACTATCCATGCGGTCCGTTTTCTAATGACCCACAATGTTCTACTGTTTTTCATGTGATCACTAATGCCCACTATCCATGCGGTCCGGTTTCTCATGGCCCACGATGTTCTACTGTTCTTCATGCGATCACTAATGCCTACTTTCTCTCTTTGGTGGGATCATGTTCCCTCCTCATAGCCATCCGACACAAGCAGGCTTTTCAAAAATTGAAACCCTTTTCTTGGTTAAGACAGGAATTCATTTATAAAACATTGAGAATGGATGACAAGACACTGACATCTGCACATGGAGGTCATTGTAAGGCCACTGTAAGGTCTTCAAAATAGAAAACAATTAAATACATAAATCATAGACAAGTCACAAGTCACAAGTGCATGTGAAGTTTAGTGGCAATTTATAGCTAGTAAGGCTGACTATTAGGTTTTAGTTTGCATGTGGTAGTGAGAGGGGAAAAAACTACCACACACACACACACACACACACACACACACACACACACACACGTCTCAGCGTACCATGAGTTCTATTTTATGAGTTCTGTCTCTTTCCTCAGTGACTACGAAGTGCCGTCTTCAATTTCCTCTTGTCAGACTTCTGTTGAAGCTGTCGGATAGCCTCTGTGTTTGATTAGTTATGATTTGCTGAGACAGCTGAGTCAACTGGCGGACTAATGATGCAAGTGCTTTCATCTAAGGCCGTCTTAGGTCAGTTAGCCCACGCACTTGCTACCAGTCACCCACGCATACAGTATGCTCACTCATAATGCATATCGGCATTCACATACAAACACATAGCATTGAATGACATTGTGTTTGGTTTAAGCATCAAACTCTGCCCTGAAAAAATGATGAGTCATTAAAATGCCCTCCAGTCCAGACTGTAAGACATGAACACGTCCTTCTATTTCTAGAAGCAAGATACACTGGGGACAGAGTAAGAAAGAGAGACTGACAGAAGAGAATGATGAGGAGGGGCTGGGAGAGGGATGGGAGACCTTCTTAGGCCAGGCAGGGGTATTTAAGTCAACTCTCTCCCCCTGCATCCTCCTCTCACCTTGTTTTATCCTCTGCTTCTCTATCTCCCTTTCTGATAAACAGTGGACATGCACTTGCATTGAAACTCAAATAGGGCAAAATAAATGAATAAGAAAAGGGATGAGTGTGTTGTTTCTCCCCCCTCCCTCCCTCCCTCCATCCCTCCCTCCATCCCTCTACCCCCTCTCTCTTTCTCTCTCTCTCTCTCTCTCTCTTTCTTCAATCAGTACTTTCTCTGTCCCTTCTCATTTCCCTTTCTCTCTCTCTATTTCCCTCTCTCTCTCTCTCTCTCTCTCTCTCTGTATTTTTTTGTGTTGTCTGTCCTTTTCTCTCATCGTGTTTCTGGGCACAGCTTAGGGTATTGTCACTGTCAGCAGCTAATGCATGTAGCAATGCTGTTTAAATTTAATTTAGCACCGCAGATATGAACACACACACACACACACACACACACACACACACACACACACACACACACACACACACACACAGCGCTGCACACTCCAATATGCACATCAATAGAATTCATGCGCTGAGGCAGAACTTTTGCCCAGTTTTTAATTAAATCCGTTGCCGAGCTGGCTGTGTGCACATGAGTGTGTGTGTATTTATTGTGTGTTATTTATTTATTGTATTCTAATAATATTGATGTGTGTGTGTGTGTGTGTGTGTGTGTGTGCTAGCTAGCTAGCCTATCCTTGCGTGTGTGTGTGTCAGTCCCCATCTGATGTCTCATATCATGCCAGCGCTCATGTTCTCACTGAACGCCCTTAAATGTGATCAAACGTTCTCTCCCCATCTGTACCCACACTGTGTTGTCTCTTGGAATTCCAAGTAGCTTCACTGGCATGACAGTACATGTGTTGCTAAACCAATTAGCCCCAAGGTGATTGGTGATGGCGAAACACAAAATTCATGAATAATTCCTATAAGTTGATTATGTGTATAATCAGCGCTCATCGAATCATGTGGATTGGCCAGCTGACACCTCCTCCACCTCTCTTTCACCCCTTCACCTCAGCTTTGGATTGGACGATGGAAGCAGCAGCCTCTGTGCCCCCCCTCTCTTTCACCACCACACCAGGCCATTCTTTTCCCCCTCTTTTTTCCCTCCATTTAGCTCATTTTCTCTGTCTCTCTCTCTTCCTTTCTGCCCTGTTGCCTAAGGCACTGGTGATACTGCAGTGTGGGTGTTGCACAAATAGATGCCAAGAGCTGTGCAAACTGACAAAGCCCCTCTTTAAAACCCAAACTTGAGCCATAACGTAGAATGGACACAATCCCCCACACACACACACACACACACACACACATGTACACACATGTACACACACACACACACACACACACACACACACACACACACACACACACACACACACACAACTTGAGGATTACAGAGGTAAACAGCCTCTATAGATTCTGACAGTTGTGTCAGTGGCTTCCTATCAGTAAAGCACTCGGCAGGGGAACGAATGCAACATTCACCATGGAGATTGACAGACAGAAAAGGAGAGAACTGAGAGAGAGAGAGATGCTGTGCCAGTCTTCACTCATTTTAATTGAGTCATTCGCTCCATATTCCCAGGGCATTGATATTTCTGTGCGTTTGATTCCACCTACATTAGGGAGAGACAGAGAGAGAAAGAAAGTTACAGAGAGATAGAGCAAGTGAGAGAACGAAGGGAGACAGAGAGAGAGAGAGAGAGAGAGAGAGAGAGAGAGAGAGAGGAGGGAGAGAGGGAGAGAGAGAAAGCAGCTGCCTAAGTGTCATAAGGCTGTTAAGCAGGGGAGGCTGTTATGACACACTTTCCATAGGGGGGCTCCGAAGAAGACTTTTGAGTCTTTATGACACGCCGACACACACACAACACACACACACACACACACACACAAAACACACACACACACACACACATACTCTTTCTTGCTGTGTGTGTGCGTGAGTGTGTGTGTGTGTTTGTGTGTGTGTGCTTGTGTATGTCAGTGAGCCTGTGTGTGTGTGTGTGTGTGTGTGTGTGTGTTTGAGACACAATATGAATGTCTATGTGTGTGTGTCTTCTTCTGAGCTCGAGTTCTTTTCCGAGTCCTGCACCATTTGGCAGCGGAATAATCTGTCATGGCGTTCTCTGTTGTGATTCTGTCAACTCATCAGCGGCACGCACCTCCTTCACCCACTTCCACCAGTCAGCTCAACTTACACCTCGGCTGAGTCCCTTCGCGGGAAATGGGGCGAAATTACCAGCGAGTTTCTCTTTCATTCAAGTGAACGGTTCGATGGAAGGAAGTTTATTTTCAAGAGGCACGGCATGAATCACACAGTACAAAGACAGCAGTCTGAAGGCAGCAGTGGGGATGGCAGTGTACATAAGACAGACTGAGAAAGATTCAATTCAGTTCAATTTAATTCAAAGGTGCTTTATTGGCATAACAAAAAAGGGCATTTGCATTACCAAAGCAGTCATACAAAACAAGTGTACACTAGTGTCCCTCAGGTTATGGCATAACTAATATATATATGCCAAGGTAACTAAAGGGCCCTCTCCTGAGAGGATAGGCATTTTTTAATTTTTGTTTAGCTCTTCTAAATTTGGGTAGGTGGTTTTAAATTTATGGAAAAAGGGTTTTCTTAAAGGGATATTCCACCATTTGGGGAATTACACTAATTTTCCACCTTCTCCCTTGAGTTAAACAATTGATTTTTACCTTTCTCCAGTTCATCCAGCTGTTCTCTGAGTCTGGCGGTACCACTTTTAGCTCCAGCCTAGCAAAGATCATTGAATTGGATTAGACCATCAGCAAACCCTTTAATTCTTCATACTTTTGACAGGAAGATTCTCTAAGGTGATCTTATAAGAGAATGTAAACTTCATCTTCAAGACTATAAATAGACATACTAGTAGGCTGGATACATACAATCTGTTGTATCATCTGTTGCTCATATTCAACTGACGCAGATCGGCATGAGACAGCAAAGTAGTTGGTGCTCTAAGCGATGTTCCTCCAGTGCAATTGAAACTCTCCTAAACTCACATTTCATCTGTGATTGGCTGGAACAGGTTGTTATGTTTTTATGGTCCAGGCTGGACCAAGTTGTTTTTGTTGCCGTTTTTGGAGCCTGGGCTATCCATAGAGACCGCGTTTTTTTTACAGTGTATTCAGGCCACAGGCAGCTAGTGGACCAGTGTAGTCAGATACATTTTGAGTTCTTTTACAGTCCTCATGAACCTCATAAATTCATTCAGTGGATCTGCTGTGTATTTGTAAATCGGCCTCCTGCTTTGTGCTGCACACAAGTGTTTTGTTAATTAGCAAATTAAGGACATTGTAAGAGACAGCGTGCATTCTTAATTACGTTGAGAGAGTCAATAGGAAATCTGCAGCCCCCAGAGACCACCTTAAGCACGGCGACATAGAGCCTGTGTGCAAGGATGATAAGATGGTTGTCATAGCAGCTGAAGTTTTTTTATATATTTAAAACAGGTCTCACCATTGTTGGCTTGAAAGAAGAAGTGTGTGTGTGTGTGTGTGTGTGTGTGTGTGTGTGTGTGTGTGTGTGTTGTGTCTGTGTGTGTGTGTTTTCGGGAGGTGACACAGAAAGAGTCTGCCTGACTATGCAAACACATTCTTTTTTTGATGTGTTTGTACATCTCTGGTCTAAGTTTTTTTTTTTTTTTTTGATCTGCTTGTCAGGCGTCTCTACTCCTTTATTAAGTCTCTTTGTGAGTTCTTTTTTGTGAGTGTTTGAGTGCATGGAAGAAGGGGTACAGGCAAAGAAGGAGGGTAAAAAACACTCAGTGAGTCACTGTCAGTTTGGCACCACCGAGAGAGAGAGAGAGGGAAAGGGAAAGAAGGACAGAGAGAAAAGAGGGAGGGAGGGAAGGCAAATTAAACAAACAATTCTCCTTAGTTCAGCGGTGCTGATTTGTGTCTAGGTGTTGATGGCGGCTAAAAAGCACACTGAAAGAACAGCGGCAGCATAAAAGACACCAGTACATGGGGGTGCAGAGGGCATAAATACACCAGTCAGCTTTATTTTGTTTTATTTTTGTTTTATTTTATGGGCTGCTGTTTCCATGGCGACAGCTCCTCTGCCCTCTGAAGCTTGCAGGGACAGTTTCTTTCTTTTCTTTTTTTTTTTTTTTTTTTTTTTTTTTTGGGTCTGGCAGGATTGATATATCTCCCTGGTCTCTCTCTCTCTCTCTCTTTCATTCTCTATTTCCCGCTCTTGTTATCTTCCTTTACATCTGTATCTTTTTCTGCCCGTTTGTTCACCTCTGTCTCATGTCATCACTTTTTTTGTAATTTCCTTTTTTCATTTCTCCCTCTTTCTTTCCCCTCCATCTTTCATCAGACTTCTTATTCTGTCCTCCCCTTTTTCTTTCTCTGCACTACTTCTTTGTCCAACCTCAGCTGGAGAAAAATATAGAAAATGTGTTTATTTCTATTTTAACTTCAGACAACAGTCATAGTCACTGTTTACAGCTATTTGGAAGTTTTCCATTAAAAAACACATTTCTCATATATAGATAGCATATATAGCAGAAATAGATTTATTTAGAGGAAAAACAACAGTAATTAAATTAAGGGTGAGTCTATAATTATATCTGTAGCAGTCCTTATTTTTCTGCCTCATTGCTGTAAATGTCAAGCGACAACAAGCCTCTCTGATGTATGTATGGCACAACCCTCAAGGCGTCAGTAATGAGGCATTCATTTTTGAGAGACTGTTGGATATCATAACAGAATCAGCAGAAGGGCTTTGTAATAGAATCGTCTCTCTCTCTCTCTCTTTCATTCTCTATTTCCCGCTCTTGTTATCTTCCTTTACATCTGTATCTTTTTCTGCCGTTTGTTCACCTCTGTCTCATGTCATCACTTTTGTAATTTCCTTTTTCATTTCTCCCTCTTTCTTTCCCCTCCATCTTTCATCAGACTTCTTATTCTGTCCTCCCCCTTTTTTCTTTCTCTGCACTACTTCTTTGTCAGCCTCAGCTGGAGAAAAAATATAGAAAATGTGTTTATTTCTATTTTAACTTCAGACAACAGTCATAGTCACTGTTTACAGCTATTTGGAAGTTTTTCCATTAAAAAACACATTTCTCATATATAGATAGCATATATAGCAGAAATAGATTTATTTAGAGGGAAAAACAACAGTAATTGCGTGGGGTGAGTCTATAATTATATCTGTAGCAGTCCTTATTTTCTGCCTCATTGCTGTAAATGTCAAACGACAACAAGCCTCTCTGATGTATGTATGGCACAACCCTCAAGACGTCAGTAATGAGGCATTCATTTTGAGAGAGAGAGACTGTTGGATATCATAACAGAATCAGCAGAAGGAGCTTTGTAATAGAATCGTCTAGAAGGACTGGAGGGGTGAGGCAGTTCTCATTGTCACCTCTTGTTTGCAGGTTTGATCCAGCTCTCATTTTCATTTTCTGCTTTCTCTCTCTCTCCCTCCCTCTCTCTCTTATTCACTCCTCCCTGCTGCACCCATTCATATTCTGGGTCACATCTGTAGGTGTACGGTCGCCATAGCAGCCTGTCGCCAAGCACTGTGGAAGAGATTATAATCATCGCGCGTGTCATCAGAAATACGTCTGATCAAAAAAAAAAAAACACGCCAATAACTCCCTGTATTACACTTTCTCGCTCGCTCGCTCTCTCTCTCGCTCTCTCTCTCTCTAGCTCTCTCTCTCTCTCTCTCTTTTTATTCATCCTTCTTTATCTCAGCACAGGGCCATCTGCCCTGGTTTCTCCCCCCCATGCTGTTTGGTGAGTTCTTTGGACCTGTTTCACCTCTAATACCTGTCTGTCTGTCTGCCTGCCTGGGGGTGTCCAAATGTCTCGTTCTCCACTGCCCGTCGCCTCTGTCTGTGTGTGGCACAGTGTGTGTGTGTGTGTGTGTGTGTGTGTGTGTGTGTGTGTGTGTATGTGTGTGTGCACACAGGTGTGTGTGTGTCTCCACCCTGTACCTTTGTGTTAGAGTGTCCTAACACAACCCATCTCTCAGTGTGTGTCTCTCTTGTGTCTTCCTATGCCAATCTGTATTGAAAAGACCACATGCCTCTCACCAAATCAAACCAATTCAAATACAAAATGCTCTATTTTGCCTTAATGAACCTCTTGTTTCCAAATGAAGAGTTCTTTTATTTTGTCAGTCGCTTCTAAAATGACACTTCATCATTTAGTCCCACTCAAACTGCCACTACCGGCCGGGAATGTGAACAGCGCCACGCGCGGCTCATTTCTAGTCTCAAGAGACTATTGGTGAGACTATTAAATACATTTTAATACTATATTTAATAAGGCCAGAAGAAGAGAAGAGACATTCACACACAAATGCAGTCTGGAAGACAAAAACAAAAACATTACAGCGTATACTGAATATGTCTCAAGTAAAGCATTTTCTTCTACAGTGTACTGTGTTTTCCTTTGGTATATTTTTCTTTCTTGCAATCTCTCTGTTTTTACTCTCATATCTTTCCATGTTTCGGCCTGTCGCCTTTAGTTTGCTTGACCCGCAGAATCCATTTCTCCCATGGCCCTCTGCTAGTGCAGCTCCTCCCACGGCCCTGCTGTAATGACCAGACCCCTCAACTCCCCCTGGGCTCTCCTCTCAGTTGAACTTAATTCAGTTCGATGTGGCCTTATTAGCGTGTGTTATTAGCGTGTGTTAGTAGCTGTGTTATTAGCTGTGTTATTAGCGTGTGTTATTAGCTGTGTTATTAGCTGTGTTATTAGCGTGTGTAGCTGTGTTATTAGCGTGTGTGTTATTAGCGTGTGTTATTAGCGTGTGTTATTAGCTGTGTTATTAGCGTGTGTGTTATTAGCGTGTTGCCAAAGCATAACAATAAAGCGTATTACCATGTAGAGTAACATTGAAACATTGAAACATTGATGAAAATAAACAAATAGGATAGAATGGAAATAGGATGAGCAGTAACATAGATAGATAGATAGATAGATAGATAGATAGTTACTTTATTGATCCCCAAGGAAATTAATGCACATTCAGACACACACACACACACACACAGTAGATGGAATACAAATATTATATAACATTGTGTAACATTGTCAGTGCTGTCTCACTGTCCCTGAGGTTATGGCAGGCTACAATGTACTGTGCAGCCCACAGAGCAGTCAGTCCTCCAATTAATGGAGCCAATTGGGGTCATATGGAGCCAAGGTGGGTCAATTTATCAGTCTTGAAGGCAGCTTAACTAAGAAATACCTTTTTCTTAGCTGTATCTCTGTCTGGACCTCACTGTCTGTACAGTGACCATAGATCCATTGCTCTTTTGGATGTTCTTTCTCTCTCTCTCTCTCTCTTTCTCTCCTGCCACCCTCATCCTTCTCCCCATCCTCTCTTAGCCTCTGTCCTCCCTTCATCTTGCATGCCATCTGCCATCCTTTCACTCTCCATTCCTCCATCTCTCCCTCCCTCCTCCTCGTCTTGCCTCTCATCTTTTCTCCATACCTCCTTTTTGTTATACCACAACTCCCCTCAGCTCTCCCCTTCCCTCTCTCTTTCCCCGTGTCCTTCTCTCTCCATCCTCCTCCTCCTTCTCTCTCTCTCCCTTCTCTCTCTCCCCTCTTTATCCTTGCTGTGGGTGATTTATGCTGCCTTGGCTTTGAACCCTCTCCCTGTAGTCACCTCAGTCCAGCCGGGCTGTACAGGGGATTAGCAGACACCCGGCGAGGGGAAAAGGTGGATGGGATGAATGGAGGGAGAGAGAGAGAGAGAGAGAGAGAGGGGGAAGAAGAGAAAGAGGGAAGGAGGGACATTATTAATGAAAGAGTAAGGGAGGACATTGTCAAGTCAGTGCCACTGATATGATGTGATATTCATCAGGGCCTGGGAAGGTTGGGGGTTGGAGGTGCGGGGTATGGTGGGGCATTGAGTCTGTATGATAAAGCATATGTCTGTAATTTGGAGGATGCCCCCCCCCTCTCTCTCTCTCTCTCGTTCGCTCTCTCTTCCTAGCTCTCTCTTTTTCTGTCTCTCTCTTTGTCTTTGTGTGTATGTGTGTGAGTGAGAGATAGATTCAGACAGACAGATAGTGAGAGAATATATGCATGTTTGTGTGTATATGGGTGAGCATGTACTGTATGTATTTCTGTGTGTGTGAGAGAAAACAGAACACGTTTGTGTGCACACACACAGTACAGTATGTGAAAATGAGAAAAATCAGAACGAGGGAAAGGAGTGTGAGAGAAGGATATAGTGTGTTTCTATGGACACAAAGTGAGAAAAGAACACTGTGCGTGCGTGTGTGTGTGTGTGTGTGTGTGTGTGTGTGTGTGTGTGTGTGTGTGTGTGTGTGTGTGTGTGTGTGCAGTGCACGGCATGTGAGAGAGTAGGAGCGTGAGTGTTTGTTTGTTGTGTGTCTGAGGATAAGACATGAGAAAGAGAGAGAGAGAGCAAGGGAGAGAAAGAGAGAGAGGGAGAGAGAGAGGGAGAGAAAGAGAGAGAGGAAGAGAAAGAGATCGTGAG
>NC_063212.1:7898634-7921134 GCF_017589495.1 Alosa alosa
CCACGTTACAAGCAAAAACGTTTTATTATTCGCCTTTGTATGCTATCTGTTGTTTATTTGCTTCCTTTCATGTAACTCATACAGCATCCGTTTGGTTTGTTTTAGCTAATCAAATAGTCTGAATATTGGTTTTGAATGTTGCAGAATTACCGCCCTCGTCTCTCTGTTTCATGACACCTTATTTGCATGGATATCTAGTTCATGAAAATGTTTTGCTTAGATCGATGGCGGTCGGATTCCATTCCATTTTATTCCATGAAATTCAGCCTGCGACTGAATGATTAGACGAAGTTGCAGGTGCTGCAAAATAATGGTTGGTTAGAAAGGGCAGGGAGATGTGGAGGGGTCATCCCTATGTTCCCCGGGTCCTATGTTCCCCGCTCGGGGTTAGGGTTAGGATTATGGTTATGGTTAGGGTTTTAAAAAAGGGTCCTATGTTCCCCGGTCCCATACAAAGCGGGGAACATAGGACCCGGGTAACATAGGTACGCTCCCGATGTGGACGGGCCTGACCGCTGTTCTCTCACTAACGTGCCCACATCTGTATCACAGTTCCTGTGGACTGGCCATGTTGCCTTTTGTCACAGTGCTTTCCAGCCTACGTACAGCCACCCCTGAGTGAGCCGGTGCTGTCTGCCCCTCCCACTCTCTTAAATCCTGTCCGCTCTGGCGCGCGCCTCCCGGCGACAGTCGCTAATGCTCCTCCGTTATGCCTCCTCTCCAGACACCGCTACCATCATATTTGAATGACCATTGACCCGCCCGCCTGCTCTGTTTCCCCCCGCGGCGGCTATTTGAAGATGGCGTTTCCGCTGGCTGCTAACCTGTTACAATCACACTCCTCAACGCTCCTTGAGACGCCACTGCAGTAATGATTGCAGTCAGGTGTTGAGATAGCCCTTGATGAGAGCAGCTGAAAGCAGGTCGGCTCAGCTGTGATGCAAACATTGGTCCATTATGGGTTTTCTTAAAGTGGGCCAAGATGGATCCCTGCTATCAGTCAGGGTCATTTGGGGCAGTGATGTAAGCTGTCTAGCTGTGATTGTCATTTTGATCAAGACATTTTGAAATGCATCTTGCAAATGGACTTTTTGAAATGTATAGTACAGTAGATGTGTCTAAACAACCCATTTCTGCTATTTTCCTTTAACTCTATTGTGCAGTGTCCTCCCATTCAAACAATGATTCATATTTGATGAGACCATAGGTTCACTTTATTAAATTACATATCTAGTTCTCAGATGGGAGGGGGTATGTATCAGAGGTTAAGTAAGCTAAGAGCCTTGTCCTAATGGTCTAATGTGACACCTAGCATCACCTTGATGTACTGTACACATTCCAGTCACACTTGGATGGTTCCCCATACACTGTACACCATAAACAAACTATTTTTTGCCACTCTGTTAGCAATTTATGGTTAAGGTTAGTGTTAAGGGTTTGGTTTTGCTGTGGTGATTTCAGTAATTACACAACAGTTTGAAAGACTTAACATTTCACAATCTGACTTGCCTACTTGTCTGCATGTGTCCTAGGTGGGCTACGAGAATGCCGGCACCGTGGAGTTCCTATTGGACAAGCATGGCAAACACTACTTCATCGAGGTCAACTCCCGCCTTCAGGTGGAACACACCGTCACCGAGGAGATCACTGAGTGAGTAGCCAACCATCCAATCAAATCTCACCATATAGTTCACCTTCACATTTCAGAATTAACACCTCAGAATTACCACCTCAGTTAGAGACTGATAGTGTAGACTTTGGAGACTGATAATGCAAATTGATTATGACTAATAACATCAATAGATTACATTACACATTGTTTGGAAAGTGAGAGGCGTATAATAATCTATGAGGTGATATTGTATTCATAACTATTTCTATAAAACCTGACCATACTGAATGCACAAGGCATGAGGCAACACACAGATATAATCTCTGTAACGTATTAGCAACGTTTAGATATGTATCTTGCTGGATGCATTTTAAATGGGACAGAAGTGTGATAAGAACCTGTTTAATAGTGCCCAGCATCCATATAACATGCTGAATGCTGGTGCCGCAGACTCCTATACTTTTAAATAGGCCACAGTAGGGTGGACAGTAAGGGGACTCATCTGCACTGTAGCATTTTTTTCCATTGCTGTATTTAGCAGCAAGACCTCTAGCTGTCCTTTAGCTTTCGCTTCCTATTGGAAAAGCAGTGAATGGAAAATGCTGAGCGCTACTGCTCCTAATCCATCTGTGTCTCTCTATCTCGCCTATGTCGTTTACTCAGTCCCTATTGCTCTCTCTCTCTTTCTGTCTCTCTCTTTCTGTCTATCTTGGTATCTCTGTCATTATGTCTCTATCTCTTTCTATCGGCTCATCTCGGTATCATTCCCATTCCACTCTATTGTTTGTCCTGCTGTTCTTTAAAAACCCTGCCTCAAGTTATTCCCTTGTATGTGTTTGTGTGTGTGTGTGTGTGTGTGTGTGTGTGTGTGTGTGTGTGTGTGTGTGTGTGTGTGTGTGTGTCGTGTGCATGTGTGTGTGTGTGTGTGTGTGTGTGTGTGCGTGCGTGTGTGTGTGTGCGTGTGTGTGTGCGTACATGCATGCGCGTGTGCATTTGTGTGTGTGTGTGTGTGTGTGTGTGTGTGTGTGCGTACATGCATGTGCATGTGTGTAGTTATTGACTGAGAACCATGAGCGTGTTATTTTCTGTAGCCCGTATGTATGTAAGTAAGTAAGTAAGTAAGTAAAGTATACTTTATTGTCCCCAAGGGGAAATTTGTCTTGGGCTTCACGATCACTGCATCACACATACACAGCTCATACATACATGTAGGCAATTAAAAAACAACAGTTACACATACAGCTCCACACCACCACAGTTACAAAAAAAAAAAAAACTCAGTCAGAGCTGCACACTGGATAACATATAGGTAGCCAGCTACCTATCATTGAGCATTTTTATAGCATTTGGGATATTTTTGTATTTATTTAATCTGCAGTTTAGTACTCTAAAGCATCTACCTGAGGGTAGGAGGGTAAACTCCTCGTACAGGATGTGTGTGGGGTCTTCTACAATTTTCTCAGTACAGTATGGTGTGCGTGTCCATGCCCATAGGTGTGTTTGTTAGCTGTTGATACGTGTTGATACATGAGCATGTCTATAACCTTGTTTTTGGTGTGTGTGTGTGTGTGTGTGTGTGTGTGTGTGTGTGTGTGTGTGTGTGTGTGTGTGTGTGTGTGTGTGTGTGGATAGGTGGGTGTGCATTGGTTTGTGCAGTCAGGTGCATTGTCCCTGCAATGAATGTAACCCTGTCATCCCACCTTGAGAAGTTGGTCAAGGGGAGAAAAAAATGATTGGAGAGAGAGATAGAGAAAGAGAGAGAGGAATTATAAAGATGAGCATGGGGAGGAAGGGAGGGAGGGATGGATGGAGAGAGAGAACAGGAGAGATCAAAAGAGAGTGTGCATTAGAGGGGGAGAGAGAGGGCAGGAAAAGCAGAGTTGTAGAGACAAAAAGTTATAAATAGGTGGCCCTCTCCCCCTCATAACCACCAAGCTGCCTCCTAATGACACAGGGATGAGCATGATGTCACACACACACACACACACACACACACACACACACACACACACACACACACACACACACACACACACACACACACACACACACATACACACTCACACACACACACACAGTCACATGGAAACACACACACACACAGAATGACAAGCCAGCACATTATCAGACTGATGAATTCAGCGTGATTGATGGCATTCTTTCTTTCTCATTCCTTCGCCCCCTCTTCCTCTGCATACACACACACACACACACACACACACACACACACACACACACACACACACACACACAGAGGGGTCCCTTTCCCTCTTCTGTCCTCCATCTTTGAGTGTTCTTGCGAGAATGTTCTTCCGAGGTGTCCCACAGTGCCAGGGCATACTCATACATTATAGATATCAGACCTGTCATCACCAGTTGACACTGTCGCACTGCATTGACTTGAACTGCTTCCGCTGTCAGCTGTGATTGCCTGGGCTCAATTGAGCGGGCGGGTGCATACACACAATACATGATTACGGCTCTCCTGGAGGAGAATGGTGTGGTGCCTGATCTGCCTTACCGGTATTTTACTTTAGCTTTCGCGTTTGCTTCTCTCAGCCCCTGCTATTCTCTGCAAAAATGGCTGGAAATACCACTAGTCAATCAAGAAATAATAAGGCCGTTTGATTTTGACCCAACTAATATAAATTAATATGATTTGGTGCACAATAATATCATTGTCGTTTTAATGCACAAATCATATAATTCTTTATGGCTGTTAGATTATCAGTTAATAATAAACAAACGTGCAATTACACGGTTTCCACCGAGTCTTAAAAATCTTTAAAACTAGATGTACCGCATAGCGGTACAAAATATGACCGCCGCTCAGTCCTGTACATCCGTTCCGCGAAAATAAATCACACTTCAATTTGTCTCCATATTTTACTCCATCCCCACTCTTGAAACTTTTGTGTATGCTTGTTTGGCATGCCTGAGTGTGTGTGCGGCTGCACAGAAAGTAGCCTACTGGTGCTGAAAAGGTGAATAGATTGTAGAATAGCCAAAGAAGATGTAGCATTGTTATAAAACCTTTAAAATCTCTAAACAATCACAAGTAGGGCAGTTCATCACAGTTCATCCATTGCAACTGGATTGATGAAAAGGTCACTTACACCTGTAGGCTACATTGTATTTGGGAAAAGCAAAAGGTATCAGCATAATGTTATTTATTTATTTATTTTTTTTTTATGTATTTATAAACAAAAACATCTCTGTCAGTTCCATGCCGTTTTCAACAGCTATCAAAAACAAAGGTCATTTTGGATGGATGGATTTTTGTGAATGTTTCTTCTTCTACATAAGATTTTAGTCATCTTTAGTTCATGTAATACTTTATTGTCAATGCACAAATTAAGTAACAGTAGTCTGAAACGTTATTGTTAATGCACAAATTAAGTAACAGTAGCCTAGTCTGAAACGAAATACTGTTTTACATCTAACCAGTGGTGCAAATAACTGACATGTCCAAATGGGCTTTGATGAAATGCGTCGCTAGACTGTTCATACACATTTTAATGGGCCAAAGTTGAAGAGCTTTTGTCCGTTATTGTTAGTGCAAATATAGGCTGATTCATGTTCCCTTGCATTGTGTAACTGAGGTCCATGGCTAGCTGAGGTCCATAGCTCAATCTTTTAAGAAATCAAAAAATAAATAAGATCAGGCTGGGTTCACCCAGCCTAGTCCATAGGCACCCAATATTGTTTAATTTTCCGATTGAGATATACACGCTCTGGCTATTCTAAATGCAAAAATGCATCAGGGAGTTATGACAAAATGGTAACTAACAAACTAGATCCTAATAGAAAGCTGTTAGCTTCCTAAGCTACAGGTAGGATTATAAGGTAGGCCTATTTACAACATAAATTGTCAATAGGCTATGCTGGCGACACAAATAAAATCTCCTTTGAAACCAATGGCTTCACGCCTTACAGTATCAAGCGGACTTAAACTGTCATATCGTGGCCGAAAGTTGTAATAACATTCACGCAGCTCCATGAGTCAAGGAAAGCGAATGGAAGTAGCCACTTAAATGGGACCCACTACACAGTAGCTTAAGGTGTTTTGCTAAAAGCAGCCATAATGAAATGAAGGTGTCATTGTTTGGATACTTCACACACCGCGTGCTTTTTAATTTCACAGACTACAACTACCAAGCTGTAATCAAAACACATCGATTCCCCTCTCACACCCAGCACGCACTTAAAACAAAATAAACAGGCTGCCTCAGTCTCCACGCCAGTCTCCCGGGGGACGAAATGAAATTTTCCGTAAAAAGTCTAGTGGGGCTACATACCCACCAAATTTCATGTACCCGGTGGTTCGTTGTCCCGGTATCAGTGACCAAAAATTCAGGGAGTAGATGACGGGAAAAATTCTTGAATTGTGTACATGTGTGCGCAGGTACAAATTTATGTTTATGTGTGTGGGTGTGTGTGTGTGTGTGTATAATGGGCTTGTGTGTTTGCCTGCGTATGTGTGTTTGTGCATGTGCATGCATGCATACATATGTCTACTGTGTGAGTATGTGTCATAATGATTACTGTAAATGTATGTGTGTGCGTGTGTGTATCTGTTTGTGCACATGTGTGCACATGGAATGGGTTAACATGACCCCTGGAGGCAAAACATCACGGAAAAAATTGGTCATCCTAGGCCCTACAGTTCTCAAGATATTCACAGAGAACTGTGTCTGCCCTACCCTCCTGGTCCAGTCCAGCAGGGGGGGGGCTACAGATCAAAATGAAGAATGACGGTTCCATGCTATCCATGTAGGGTACATGCCCACCAAGTTTTGTGTACCCCGGTCTTTCAGTGTCCCGGGAATCCTTGTTGGTGTACGTCACTAAATGTACACATAAATTATTTTATTGTAAGGCCCCCCATGAACGAAAGTACACAAAACTTGGCATGCATTAGGAGGGTGTCATAATGATCCTACACTTTTAATTTCGTGCAGTTTTGACCTTGTCAGCCAGAGATATTGTGATGAAAAACACCTAATTTTTTTGCTTTTAATTTTTAACTAGGTGGCGCTATACATGAAATATGGGTAATGGGATGGGCACATGCCCCTTAAGACCAACATACATAAAAAAAGGTGGACCTCCTAGGCCCTACGGTTCTCGAGATATTCACAGAAAACTGTCTCCGGCCACCTACAGGCCAGTTGGTGTATAGTAACATAAATTAATTTATTGTGTGGCCCCCCCATGAACGGAATTCCACAAAACTTGGCGTGCATACAGAGGGTGTCATAATGATCCTACACTTCCAATTTCGTGCAGTTTTGACTATGTTAGGTCACAGATACCTTCAATTACAACACCTCATTTTTACTTTTTGTGTTTAACTAGGTGGCGCTATACATGAAATGAGTGGTTATGGAATAGGTTGACATGGCCCCTTGAGATCAACATACAAAAAAAATGGTCCTCCTAAACCCTACGGTTTTCGAGATATTCACAGAAAACTGTGTCTGCCCTACCCCTCCTTTCGGGGGTCCAGTCCAGCGGGGGCTACAGATCAAAACGAAAAACGATGGTTCCATGCTATCCATGTGGGGTTACATGCCCACCAAGTTTGTGTACCCCGGTCTTTCAGTGTCCCGGGAATCATTGATCGAAATTTGGGCATGCTAAAAAAAAAACAAAAAAAAAAAAAAATATGATGAAACCTATATGACCGCCGCTTGCGGGCGGTCATAATAAGATGAGATGAGTCTCTAAAATTTAATCTAATTTTTAGGCCTTAACAATTCTTAAGTACGTCCAGATATTGCAAGTCTTAAATTATACTTAATTAAGTTAAATATGTATTTTCATTTACTGCGTCTTCCATCACTCTTTTTTATTTTTTATTTTTTTAGGGTTATGATTATTGTGATATTTATTGAGAAATATGTTGGCGACATTCATACATTCATTCATACGTAGTTTGTTTGTGTGTTATAATTCTTTCTTAAACATCCATTAGTAAGCTGCAATAAAACTACAACTGCTAACTTGAAAGTAGTTTAGTTTGTAGAAGTAGTAGTTTGAAACTTTTTCATACTTCATGTAGGTCTGAAATGTAATTCAAAATGGTCTTCAAAAAGATCCTAAAATGTCCTACATTTAACTTGAAACCTGCAGAAACCCTGAATTGGACCTTGTTAACTCAGCTGGTGAGGTGTGAAAAGAGTTGCTTTCAATACTCTGTCCTTGCGTGCCTACAGGGTTCAACGCTCACTTAGTGTGTGTGACTCACATTCCACGTTATGTTAAACAGTAGCTCTTAACCCAGACTTATTTTCTACTTGAATTCATGTGGCAGAAAGTGGTAATCGTTATGGACATGTTTAAAGCTGAAGAGTTTTCCCTTTTGGAGGATTCCAGTAGCTAATCACCTCATCATTACCATCAGCAGGACAGCCAGACTTTTATTTAAGTAAGCAGCTTTACATTTTGGATACATTGTTTTAAAAAAAAAATATAGGTTAATGCCACTGCATTTAATACATGGAAAACTATTGAAATGTCTTAGATACAGTAACATATTTTTCATATTTTATAGTGGTGGCAGAAGCTTCTAGATAAAACACTAAATGAATCTAAGCATTGAAGACTTCACAGTCTGCAGTCCTAGAAGTGTTTTATTTCTGGGTCAGTTGTTCTGCTGGAGCAGCACAGCATTGTCTAAAGGGCCCAGTATAGGCCTACTCGAAGCATTGGTAATTGCGTGCGCAAGATGTGACGTCAATGGGAGTTGCAGACCTACAGCTCTCTCTAGACGACACACCCCTCTGTATGCAATGTGGCCATGTGTTTTTTTTTTCTATGGGAAAATAACATGGGGGTTTTGAATAATCGTGCCTGTCAAACTCCTGTTTGCACTGGGTTAGGTCCCATGTAGCAAAAATCGAAGTTTGCCATTTTAGTAGCATCAAAGATCACAAAAAACACTCGAAACCAGACAACAATAGTGTGGAGGACAAAAGGTCTGCATCTCGGACTTCCTCGTCACTGACAGAGTTTGACAGGCTCGATTATTTAAAATCCCCATGTTATTTTCCTATAGGAAAAAAAAAATCACATGGACACGGAAAAAGGATAGCAGCTTTTTTGTTGGACTGGACCGGCCCCCTAAAAATGATCACACGCCAGTGGGGCCGACGTCATTTTGATGTCACACCGGCACGCGTAACACAGGGAACAGCATACAGTACTGGGCCCTTTATGGTCTTCTATTGAGCAGTGGTTCTGGAGACAGAGTGTCTGTCCAGTCATGGGAGATTTCCCGCCTACTCCTTCCTACCTTTATATCACAGTGTTCTTGACCTCTCTTTGACCCCATCCTTTTCATGAGCCGGATTGTTCCACAGAGCTGTTCCATCGGCCATCAAACGTGCCGCTTGATGATTTAAATGCATCGCGGTCTCAGTGCTCCATTGAGTTGACGTTTTGGTAGAGAAGGGCTACACCCAGTGGGGACCATTCCCATTGTCCTGACAGATATGCCCCTGGGAATAGCCCCAGTGATAGTAATTACAGTTTGTTGTCGTCCTTATCTTGCGCCGTCCAGTCTCCTAATACGATGACAGCTGACCCTTGTCATGTTGGTCTGTTTACAGCACTCCGTCTCTCCCCCTCTAGCCCTAATGTGTGTGTGTGTGTGTGTGTGTGTGTGTGTGTGTGTGTGTGTGTGTGTGTGTATGTGTGTGTTTGTGTGTGTGTATGTGTGAGAGGAGGAGAAGGAGGCGGGAGGCCTAATGCACGGAGAGGAACAGAGGGATCACTGACCCCCAGAGGCGCCAGTCAGAGAGGCTGCTTGAGACGCTCTGATGTGTGTGTGTGTGTGTGTGTGTGTGTGTGTTATTATGAGCAGATGGAGTCTGGGTGTAATGGTGGGGTGATAACACGGCGAGATACGAAATGAAGAGGGTTGGGGGGGTGTGTGGATGCAGGGCTCGTGTGTCGGCTCGCTTTCATCGCGTTCACTTTCTTGTCAAGCCTCCTTCACCACCTCTTCCTCCTCCTCCTCCTCCTCCTCCTCCTCCTCTCCTCGCATCCGTCTCTTTATTGCCTGGTCGTGTCATGGCCGTGTAGGCCAATTACTTGGTCTTATTCCTTTCCTCTGACTTCCGCTTGCTCTCTCTCTCTATCTCTCTCTCTCTCTCCATCCATCCATACTCGTGTACTGATAAGTCTCTGGTGGAGTGTGATGTAGTTATCTCCTCTTGCTGATATTCCACTTGCTTCCCCCTAAGCTACACACGTCTCCATTTGCTCCCTTTAAGAACTCATGTTTATTTTTACACCTCCTCCCCTCACTTATCCTCCATCTTCCCTCCCTCCATCCCTCCTTCCCTCCCTCCACGCTCTCCATCTCTATTTCTATCTGTCTCTCGGTCTCCCCTCTCTTTAGCGTGAACCTCTCTTCTCATTTCTTATTCCCTTTCTAATAAAGTTTCAGTTGCTTTCATATGTGCCTGCATATGAGCACGTATACACACAACGTGCACAAAGGGAACCTGCGTGGGTGAAGTCTGTGTGTGTGTATGTGTGTGTGGGTGTGTGTGTGTGTGTGTGTAGGCCTGGGGTGCTCTGAGCTGGTGCTGGTGGAGGAACTGTGCCACTAATAGTTGCTGTTGGTGGTGTCTGATGATATTTTCCCTCCACCTTTGTACATCTCTGTCTCATTACATTACATTACATTTGGCTGACACTTTTTTAGCCAAAGCGACTAACAACATGGTAAACAGTTTAAGTTTTAGAGCAATTCTCAACAATTGTAGGACAATTAGGACAAAAAACATTAGAGTACAGTGAAAAATAAGTGCATCAGTGAGTGCTGTTTTTAACAGTTACGTGTCAGTTTAAGACGGCTGGTGAGTGCTAGGATCAGCAAGACTTGTTGTAAGTGTTGCTATAAGGGGAGATGTTCTCTAAAGAGCTGAGTCTTCAGGAGTTTTTTGAAAATGGAGAGGGATGTCCCTGCCCTTGTAGGAACTGGCAGTGTGTTCCACCAACGAGGAACAACAGATGAGAAGTTGGGTAGCATCTTGAGTCAAGTAAGTCCTGATTTTCCGTATGTTGTAGAGTGCGAAACGGCATGTCCGGGCGACTGAGGCAACATGATCTGAGAAGTTTAGTTGGTTGTCGAGAACAACTCCTAGATTTCTTGCAGTCCTGGTAGGTGAAACAGACAGGGAGTCAAATTTGATGTTGATGTCGTGGTGTATGGTAGGTTTAGCTGGGAGGACCAGCAGTTCAGTCTTTGAGAGGTTCAGCTGGAGGTGGTGTGCCTTCATCCATGTAGCTATGTCTGAGGGCAATCCGAGATCCGTGCTGAAACCAAGGGGGTCATCAGGTGGAAAGGACAGATAGAGCTGTGTGTCGTCTGCATAGCAGTGGTATGGAGAAGCCATGCGAGCGGATAATCTGTCCCAAGGAGGTGGTGTAGATAGCAAAGAGAAGGGGGCCCAGCACTGAGCCCTGGGGACCCCTGTGGTGAGATGGTGAGGTGCAGATAGCTGACCAAGCCATGATACGTTAACGCAAGGCGTCCTGTGAGGTAGGATTCAAACCAGGAGAGAGCAGAACCGGAGAGATTCCCATGTTAGCAAGTATAAGCGAGAAGGATCACGGTGATTAACCGTGTCAAAGGCAACCCGATAGGTCAAGCAGAATGAGTACTGATGACCGAAAGGTCAGGCTTCTTTTAAGGCTTCTGTTACAGACAGCAGAGCCAACTTTCAGTGAGTGGCCACTTTGAACCCAGACTGATTTGGATCCAGAAGGTTGTTCTGTTAAAAGGAAGTCAGAGACCTGTTTGAGACTGCTGGATTCAATGCCTTTGGATAGGAAAGGACAGACAGGGCAGTAGTTTTCGACTTGAGCAGGGTTGAGAGAAGCTTTCTTAAGTAACTTGGTGTTACCCAGGCCATTTTGAGCAGCTGTTGGAAATGTGCGGAGGTTAGCGAGCATTGATCACATGTGTGATAGCTGGTTTGATGGTCGGGCTGATGGACTGAAGTAGGCTCGTGGGGTATAGGGTCCAGCGAGCATGTGGTAGGTCGGCTGCATGTCAGGAGTCTAGATACTTCACTCTCGGAGAGAGAGCGTGAATGCTGAAAAGATGTTCCAGCAGTCCCTAGAGGTTGTAGGAGTCGCATTATCTGAGTCAGATCGTTGAGTGGGCATGTAGAGAATTGACTGCTGATTGCGCCACTTTGTTTGTAAAAATGAGGCGGGGTATATGCTGTAAGGCAGGATGGAGGAGGAGGCAGCTGAGGGTTGAGTACGATTTGAAGGTTGAGAAAAGTTTTGAGTGTCTGTAAGCTGTTGATTTTGTCATTGTAGAAAGCCGTCTTAGCAGCAGTGATGCTGGCTGAGAAGAGGTCAGGAAGTGTCTGGTAGTTTTGAGGTCATCAGTTAGTTTGGATTTGTGCCATTTCCTCTCCGGCTCTGAGTTTAGTGCTTCTTGTCCGGAGGGTATCATTTAGGCATGGATGAGAGTGTTTGGATCGAGCTGGCCTTGTGGTAAGAGGGGCACAGCTCGTCTAGGCACGGTCAGTCAGTGTGGAGCAAGCCCGAGTCAGTGGCTTCATTAACCTCCAGAGAGGAGAAGGTGTTGAGTGGAGGTAGACCGGAGGCAACCACAGAGGAGAAGTGCGTTGAAGACAGGTTCCGGATGTTGCGTGAGCGTGACCATCGGCTGAGGAGCGGAGGTTGTTCTGTCAGGCTGTCGTTGAACTGGATGAAGAAGTGGTCAGAAAGATGGAGAGGCGTCACCATGAGGGTGTCTGTGCTGCAGTTCAGTGAAGATCAAGTCCGCTCTTTGCCAGCTATGTGAGTCGGGTGGGCTTTGAACCAGTTTGAGGTCAAAGGAGTGGATCAGGGCCAAAAATCCCGCTGAGCCTGGGGCATCTAAGTGGATGTTCATATCGGAGAACAAGAAGGGCAGTCATGCTCAGGGATGGAGGACAGCAGAGTGTCAAGTTAAGGCCATAAAATTAAGCCTGGATTGGCCTGGAGGGCGGTAGATGACCAGCACGTAGAATTTTGCTGGGCGATCACCGTGATGGCATGGAATTCGAATGGTATAATTGTTTGAAGGCGGTAGCGGGGTGAATTTCCATTTGTTGGAGATCAGCAGGCCCGTCCACCTCCCTGTCCAGATGGGCTGAGGGTGTGGGATAGTGTAAGGTTAGTGGAGAGTGCAGCCCGGGTGGCAGTGTTCTCAGGTTTGATCCAAGTCTCAGTGAGAGCAAGGAGTTCCAAAGAAAGGTGGTTGGCATAGCCAGCTATGAAGTCCGTTTTGTTGACTGCGGATTGACAGTTCCACAAACCCATGGAGAAGGAGGGTTTCTGTAGGTGAGGACCGTTTAAGTTGCTGGAGGTTAAGGCGATTTCTGCCCCTTTGGCATGATGCCGTTTTCGCGATGGCGGTGATAACAGATATGGTGGAATGGCACATTTTGCCTTTGTTGGCGCCTGTGCTTGGTGAACTTGCACAGGTAAACTTGCTCGCCTTGACCAAGCGTCCGTCTTAAACGATGCGGCTGAAACGAGGGCTGACGCTTCAGCAACAGCCTCTATTGTTATGCTGACAGAATTGCATGCAGCTGTCCTCGTGTCTCACTAATGATGAATCATCGTGGAAACCGCCCTCTGGCGTTCCGCACAGCTTAGATTGTTCAAAAGGGTGTTAATTACTGTCAACTGAAAGTCCGGCTCGCTCCACCTACGAAACTTCGCCAGTTTCAAGTAGGCTCCTCCTTCAGCTGTTCCCCAACGCCCAGAGTCCTAAACAATTGGAGAGGATTGGCCAGTAGTAGCCTATGTGTTCTTCCTTTCTCTCTCCCAACTCACTGCAGTTGTTGTTTGCTGTTGTTGCTGTCTCATCATAACCCCCTCCCTTCTCTCTTTCGCTCGATTTCTCTTACACTCACTCACTCACTCACTCACTCACTCATCACACTTTCTCTCTCCTCTGGCTACCCTTCTCTCTCTGTGTCTCTGTTAAAAAACACAGGCTCAGAATCAGATGCCATAACACTATTAGACAGGTAAAAACACACACACACACACACACACACGCACACACACACACACACACACACACACACACACACACACAACACACACCAAGAATACACATCATTTTGATACACATACATATCACAAAAATACACATCATCATTAAATCAATAGATGTAGACACGTACATATATGTATACAGTATAGTACTGTATATTTGATATCTAAAAAATCTTCAGTGCACATCCTATGTGTATGGGCATTCTGATGTGTCTGTGTGTGTGGTGTGTGTGTGTGTGTGTGTGTGTGTGTGTGTGTGTCCAGGTATGTCTCCTTTCCAGGCATTAGTAAGCACATGTCACGCATCAGTGTGTTTGTGCGTGTGTGTGTGTGTGTGTGTGTGTGTGTGTGTGTGTGTGTGTGTGTGTGTGTGTGTGTGTGTGTGTGTGTCCAGGTATGTCTCCTTTCCAGGCATTAGTAAGCACATGTCACGCATCAGTGTGTTTGTGCGTGGGTTTGTTTGTGTGTGTGTGTGTATGCGTGTGTGCTGTGTGTGTTAAACAGTGTTCTCAGTGGGTGTAATTTGACGGCATTTAGATGGAAATGAGATGTGAAGCGTGTGAATTGTCCTCCTGCTCCGCAACAAAATGGCCGCTGATGGGATGTCAATACAGGGGCCTGTCTCCCTAAAGCAGATGAAGTGATGGGACAGGGTAATGCAATCACTCTCCTGCTGCGTGCACACCGTGTGTGTGTGTGTGTGTGTGTGTGTGTGTGTGTGTGTGTGGTCATTATGCTCCCTCTGTGCCATCTGTACGGTTGTAACCCATGGATTTGCATCAGCTGCCAGTTCTCTCTCTCTCTCTCTCTCTCTCTCTTTCTCTCTCTCTATTTGTCTGTGTGTGTGTGTGTGTGTGTGTGTGTGTGTGTGTGTGTGTGTGTGTGTGTGTTGTGTGAGTGCCAGTGTTTGGGCATCTTGTGCTGATTGAAGTACATCTTGGTACATGGCTTTCCTTGTCTTTGACTATCATTTCTGTATGACGTGTGTGTGTGTGTGTGTGTGTGTGTGTGTGTGTGTGTGTGTGTGTGTGTGTGTGTGTGTGTGTGTGTGTGTGTGTTGATGTGTTGGAGATTGTTGGTGAGTTTGTACCCCTACCCACAGTGACTAATGACAGAGAGTTATTGCAGCTAAATTGCCTCCGTAGATCTTTATTTGGGAAGCAGACAGAGACAGAGAGAGGGAGGGAAATGGATGACCAGAGAGACAGAGAAAGAGAGAGAAAGAGAGAGAGAGAGAGAGAAGCAGGAGGAACGTGTGCACACCAGAACGGGAGATGGTTTGAGAGAGAGAGAGACTGAACAGAGAGAGAGAGAGAGAGAGAGAGATTGAGGGGAATTATATGAGAGATTGAGGGGAATATGAGAGATTGTATGAAAGAAGTAGAAAAGAGACACTGGGAAATGAAGGCCATGTTCATAAATGAGTGATGGGTTAGGAATGGCAGTTAGAAAGGAATAGAGAGAGAGAGAAGAAAGACAGAGAGAGAGAGAAAGAGAAAGAGATGGTTTGAGAAAGCACTGCAGAACAGGGAGAGAGAAAGAGAGAGAGAATGGGTATTGTTGGGGATGTTTGGCCCTGTCAGTTTGAAAAACCATTTCTCTTCCCTGCTCCCCATAATAAACTTATTCCTCCCTATAACACAGGTCGCCACCCCTCCACTCCTCCATTTCCCTGCTCCCTCGCTCAGCTTTCAGCCCCAGCCCATTCCTCCTCCCCATCACCTCCTCCAACTATTCTTCTGCTTGGCCTCGTCTTTACCTCCGCCACCCTGCACAACCTCTCACTCTCTCTCTCACACACACATTCTCTCTCTCTCTCTCTCTCTCTCTCTCTCTCTCTCTCTCTCTCTCTCTCTCTCTCTCCCTCTCACTTCCATATTGGGTTCTTGCCTCCTCTCTGCCTGCTGTATTGAGTTCCCGACCCCTTGCTTGTGTCCAATATCTTCCCTCCTCCTCCCCATTATGTTTTCTCCTCCGTCCTTCCCTGTCTCTGATCCCTCCATCCTGGCGCCTGCATGCCTCCTCAGCTGTATCCCCCCCTCCTTAAGCATGCCATGTTCCCTCCATACTGACTCACCATCATCAATTAAACATGGCCGAGTAACGTGAGTGGTGCTTATAGCCTCCGGTGGGTGAGTGGGGCCCCCTTTTTCTTTTTTGTTCTTTCTCTCTCTCTCTCTCTCTCTTCTTCTATCCATTTTCTCAAACCGTATTTATTAGCGTATTTAGTCGCCTGCCTGAATCGGTTGAGTTTCCTGCGAGGTAATTGATCAAGAAGCAGAGGGGAGTAAGAAAGGGTGTGTGTGTGTGTGTGTGTGTGTGTGTGTGTGTGTGTGTGTGTGTGTGTGTGTGTGTGTGTGTGGCGTGTCTATGTCTGTGTCTGTGTGTGTGTGTGTGTGTGTGTGTGTGGGGGGTTATGATGGGAATCACTGTCACTGAAAACCCACAGAGATATGCCGGAATGAAATCTAGTCCTTTTATCGAAAAGACTTTTTCTCATTTTCTCATGTCAAGTCGGGGAGCCCTGCAGTGAAAATTAGTGGACTTTGAAACGTCTTGGGCCATTCATACTGCCACCATCCAGAGGGCAGAGGTCAATATGTCTCTGCGGACTGTAAGAAAAGACTTGGCCCGTGGCGGAGTAGCGTGTCAGCGTGCTCCCCAGTGTGAGTCTGAATGGGCCCCACGGTGGAGCTCTGTGTCTGGGCACTCTTGTCTGTTTGCTGTAGCTGGAGTGGTAGGCCCCGGGGCGCAGCTCCGTGCTGGGTCCTGCACTTTGTGATAAGAGCCTATATGGTGGAGGTGCCATGGTGAGTTCTGCTCGATGGCCCCCAGCCTACTTTAATCACTATTTCCCTCTTCCTCTCGTCTCTCCCCCCCTCCGCCTCCCCCACCTCACTCTTCTTTATCTTTCTGTTTCTCTCCCTCCTTCCTGCTATCTGTCTCTATGTTTATCCCTCTCTCTATCCCTCCCTCCCACTTTCTCTCTCTCTCTTTGCTATGTATCCTTTTTTATTATCTTATTCCTTTCATCCTCCTGCTTTCATTTGCCTCTTGAAGCGCTGTCCTGCTCCTAACAAATTACAGACAGACAGACAGACACACACACACACACACACACACACACACACACACACACACACACACAGGCACACCACAGACAAACACACAGACAGGCAGGTAGACACACACGCTGACACACATACACACACACAACACACACACACACACACACACACAAACACACACACACACACACAGGCAGGCACACACGCTGACAAAAACTCACACTGACAGGAATTGTGTTTCAGAATCTCCATTCCACAGGGCTGTATCTCTATGGTGGGCCTGCATCCTGTATTCCGTGCCTGTTGCCATGGGCACTTTGTATCAAACAAACCCACAGTACCAGCGGGAGTCCTTAAAGATTAATGCCATGAATGAATTGATGAACAGTGTTTGGTCAAAACATGCCCTCTATCACACTCACACACACTCACACACACACACACACACACACACACACACACACACACACACACACACACACACACACACACACACACACACCCCCCAATGCCCTCTGACCTTGCTGCTAGCAAGATAGGTCCATCAAATAGACATTTTGCAGTAAATCAATGTTTCGGAGGCCACTAATTGGCAATGAAGGATTTTATCCGAGCTCCATCGGAAAAACAGCTTTGTTTTTCTTTTTTAATAATATGTCAAATTCCATTTGGTCAGACTGTGTGTGTGTGTGTGTGTGTGTGTATGTGTGTGTGTTTCACTCGTGTGTTTGCCTAGAGCCCATTTGACATGGTGTGTGTATGTGAATGAGAGAGAGTGTGTGTGTGTGTGTGTTTTTGTGAGTGTGTGTGTGTGTGTGTGTGTGTGTGTGTGTGTGTGTGTGTGTGTGTGTGTGTGTGTGAGTGTGTGTGTGAGTGTGTGTGTGTGTGAGTGTGTTTGTGTGAGAGTGGGTGTGTGTATGTGTGTGTGAGTGTGTGTGAGTGTGTTTGTGTGAGAGTGGGTGTGTGTGTGTGTGTGTGTGTGTGTGAGTGTGAGTGTGTGTGTGTGTGTGAGTGTGTGCGCTGACTGAGTCCTGACCTCCGTTATTCACGTGCGTCGTTCTTCACCTCTCGTCCGTGGGCGAGGGGATGGAGGGATTAAACGTTCCATTATAGCAGAGGGGCCCAGAGTCAAGCGCCCGCGTGCATATTCATGAGCACCATGCAGATGAGGGGAGACAAGGGCAACCCCCCACCCCCCCACCCCTCCTACCCCCTCTTACCCCCTCCTACCTGACCTTCATTAAGCCAGTGAAAAGGCCTATTTGTCATTTCGGTACACACACCTTTTCACGGAGACACAGAGTGACACACTCCTTCATTAGCTTTATCTTTTGCTTCTGCCATCTTCACCCCGCTCACCCTCTGTCCCACCCATCTTTATTCCACCGTTCGTTCCAGAACCTTCCATTGTTGTGTCACACTCTCTGTCACTCCTCTTTTTTCTTCTCTTCTCTTCTCTTCTCTTCTCTTCTCTTCTCTTCTCTTCTCTCCTCTCCCCTCCTGGCTTTGTCAGTTTTCTGGAAGCTTCATTTTGCGGGGAGAGTGCGGAGAGGGAAATGACTGCCGACGCTGCCAGTGTTTGTTTAGCGCTCCGGTGCCTTAATGAGGTGCTTGTCAATCATCGGGACTGGCGGCTGTCGCTGCGCACTGTGCAGCGGCACAAAATGTCCGCCGTTTTTTAGGGAGAGGAGGGTGTGTGTATGTGTGTGTGCGTGTCTTTGTGTGTGTGTGTGTGTGTGTGTGTGTGTGTGTGTGTGTGTGTTTGTGTGACTGTGTGTATATCTGTGCCTGTGTGTGTGTGTGTGTGTGTGTGTGTGTGTGTTTTGTGTGACTGTGTGTATATCTGTGCCTGTGTGTGTGTGTGTGTCTATGTCTTTATGTGCAGGGGCTTGTTGCCATGGGCCATGACGCAGAGGCCCGAGGTAATGTTTATCTTAAAAAAATAAAAAGTGTGACAGTGTGCTTATGCGTGTGTGTGTCTGCGTGATTAATAGTGTTGTCAAGTGGAGGCTGTGAGCACGACTTCGATTTTAAGTCAGCAAGGCGCTTGGTGTTTAAAAATCTGTTGTTAGTAAAGATACAACCCCATTCAATACAACAGGGTCTGATCTAGTAATAAGGTATAGCCACACACCAAAGATAAAATAAGCTCATCTAAAAAGAACAAGGGACTTTGAATTCATTTATGCTGGTGGGGAAATTCTCCATTTGACTAACAGTGTCAGAGCTCAGCAATTAGAGCAGTTTATTTTAATATCTCATTCTTGGCAGTTTTTTTATAGCTGACTGTTTTCATGTCAGTAGCCCCATGTCAGTAGCCCCCGTATGAATACATGCTGGTTCGTCGTGCCATTTCAGCCAGTATTGCATTTGCATGTCTGAGATTTTTGTGGGTGTCTATTTCCGTTATGGTATTAGTTCTGCTTGAGATGCTAAACTCTTCTAGATTTGTCCTACTTTAGCCGCGGGGCTCTTAGCTTCGGTGGCCAGGCACATTCATTTGTCTTGTTGGAACAAAGGAGACAAATGTGAGGAGCCAAATAAATTAGCCGTGTCATATGAGCCTAAGACTCAGCTCTGATCTTTGTCAGCTGGTGTTAGTCATCAGTGTGCATATGCTTGTCATTCAGTGTGTGTGTGTGTGTGTGTGTGTGTGTGTGTGTGTGTGTGTGTGTGTGTGTCTGTTTGATATGTTTGTGGATATTTGTGATTATGATGTTGTGGCACTCATGATGGTATTGTAAAACCCAGACATGTCAGTAGTCATTGGGATGAAATTCTATTGTGTCTGTCTATACGCATGTGTGTGTGTGTGTGTGTTGTGATTTGTATGTTTCCTCTAGTGTGTGTGTGTGTGTGTGTGTGTGTGTGTGTGTGTGTGTGTGTGTGAAGTCTGTGCTGCTCCCTGGCCTCGTCATCTCCGAGAGGTCAGCTCTCTGCGCACCGCGGGTCAGTTGTAGCAAAGTCCTGCCTCATCTGGGATCAGAGTTACCATGGAGCCGCCCTTTGCCCTCTGCCCTCTGGTCTGCTACTGCCCACACCTGACCCCCAACTCCCCAGACTCCCTGGCAGTGTCTAACAGGAAATGACTGTGTTTAACAACGTCCCATCCCAATGTAGACTTCACCCTTCACTTGCTGCAGGAACATTGGCACCTCTTAGCAGAAACCATAGTAGGTCGAGTTGAAGTGATGTACTGAAATAGCCTCAAGGTGATTTCAGTGTGACGTATGGGAGGACCACTCTTCAAAAGGGGGGGGGTTGGCAAGTCAAAATCCTCGCTTTTCAGAATGGCAGTGCTTGAAAAGAAAAAACGTTGTCACTTTTCCAGCTTCGCTCCTGCCTTAGCCGGAAACCTTAGAAAGAGCTGATCGTTTAAAAAACAGACCAATTCAGCGGACGCAGAAGAGATATGGAGCGTGCCAGGAATGACTTTGCATTTTTCCGCGACTCACTACTTTGGGAGAATTTTTGTTATTTCCGCAGATATAACTTGAACAGCAGAAGCAGAGGCAAGACCCTTTGCGCCGCGCCGCGACGCGCACGCGCATGCCGCCTTGCACACACACACACACACACACACACACACACACACACACACCTCCACAATCTCCAGTCTGTGGGCATCTGTCCGAGCTGATTGATTTCATAACGGGCCGTGATCATAAACTACGGTGCCACTGCTGACACCACAGCGTTATGTACCGCCGGACAGTGCTCAGTGTTCTGACAGATATTCAATTCCGCTCCGTTTACACGCCGAGGTTTGGTTAGCTGTTAGCTGAGTACAGGGGTACTTTGTGCCGACTCGGCATTCAAACAGAGTAGGGTTACCCGGCCATCATTTGCAATATTTTTGGATAAAAGAAAACTCAAAGGCCATTGGGCAGAGTGGATAGACATGCTGTCTGCATGTATGACTTAGTAGAACAGATTTTGCTGGTGTGCGACTGTCCTCACTTAGTCGTAGTTGTAAATGGAGACCTGTCTGGCTGTCTCTGTGAGAGCAACACATTTGATTAGAGTCATGCAGATTTATTATGTGTCGGGTTTTTTTATCAGGTCACATCTTAAATATCTTTGTGGCATGTCAGGCGAGCTTTATCTCTACACATATGCAACATTCAGCAAAAGTTAAGGCCTATCATTTTGCACTAGGGCCCAAACCAAAATGAGGCCTGTGTGTGTGTGTGTGTGTGTGTGTGTGTGTGTGTGTGTGTGCGTGTGCGTGTGCGTGTGCCTGCCTCTGAGAATGAATGTGAGTATGCGTGTGGGTGCCTGTGTGTATGCGTCTGCCCAAACCACTCAGACAGCTCTTCCCCACGTTCGCCTGCACACAAACGGGAGTCTTATCTACCGGTCAGTCCACACACACACACACACACACACACACACACACACACACACACACACCGCACACCGTTATCAAATCCCATTTTTATTGGCGTAGCCATAATGCGATACCGTATTCTCCGCATTAATGCGGGGGATTTGACAAACGGTGCTCGGAGAGGAGCGTTATCACTCTCCCCGCAGAGGTGGTCCGCCCATCTCCCCTAGTAATTCTCTTTCCAACAATCGTGCCGCAATCTGCTTCCAATAATCCATTAATTGCACAATTAGTCAGCTGACTATGCTAATGGCGTTCTGCTCGGCGCCGGCAGCCCAACATCCATTGTTATGCGATTCCTGTATTGCCCCCTGGGCTCCATGGCGACGAGAGAAGCCAACTGAAGCGCGGTGTGTTTACACGGGAAGCGGACACTGTGCGTTAGCGTGCGCTTAAAAGAGGCGCGGAATGCAGCCCGGAAGGCTCTCGTATGTCTGCCGGGGCCCTGTGATGATGGCTTCGCATGGCGCGCTGACCCCTGTGGCCAGGGTAACGACAGCAACAACAACAATGGCTACAAACAAACAAACAAACAAACAAATGGCTAAGAAGGAATAAGAAGCAGAAGAAAATAGCCAAGACTCATGCTTATCAGTCTCTCTCTCTCTCCTTCATTCTCTCTATCTTTCTCTCATTCCTTTTGCTGTGTTGCTCTCTTCCCCCTCTCGGCTCTGTGTCTCATATCCTCCCTGTTGCCAATTCATATTCTGTCCCTCCCTCTCTATCGCTCTGCCCTCCCTCCCTTTCTCCATCCCTTTCTCTCTCCCTCCCTCCCTCTCTCCCTCCATCTCTCCCCATCTCTGCTCTCATTCCCCAGCTAAACAACAGAGGCAGAAATTAATTAAGAATCTGCTGTTTGAAAATAGAAAATTGATGCCAACGATGGGATTGCGGGGAGGGGGTGTGTGTGGGGGTCGGGGTGGGGATGGAGGTGCCATGAAGCATTCCTCTGTGTGTGTGTGTGTATATATATATATATATATATGTGTGTGTGTGTGTGTGTGTGTGTGTGTGTGTGTGTGTGTGTGTGTGTGTGTGTGTGTGTGTGTGTGTGTGTGTGTGTATGCTATTTACCATTGTCCCTGTGTGAATGTTTATGTGCTGATGAGATTCCTGGATTTTGTTTCTCACAGTGTGTTTTTATGTGGATGTGTTCATGGATCCATGTCACTGTAGGTGCACCTGTTGTGTGTGTGTGTGTGTGTGTGTGTATGTGTGTGATTGTGTGTGTGTGTGTGTGTGTGTGTGTGTGTGATTGTGTATAGCTGCATATCTGTGTGTGTCGTTTGTTTGTATATTTTCCACTGTATGCATTTCTCTGCTCCTGAGTCTGTCTGTGTCCATGT
>NC_063212.1:7926134-7936134 GCF_017589495.1 Alosa alosa
TGTGTGTGTGTGTGTGTGTGTGTGTGTGTGTGTGTTTATGTGTGTTTGTGTGTGTGTGTGTGTGTGTGTGTGTGTGTGTGTGTGTGTGTGTGTGTGTGTGTGTGTGTGTGTGTGTGGACCTGGTGCACGCTCAGATCCGTGTGTGTGAGGGCCGCAGTCTGCCAGAGCTGGGCCTCAGGCAGGACAAGATCCGCATCAACGGCTGCGCCATCCAGTGTCGCGTTACCACTGAAGATCCCGCCCGTGGCTTCCAACCTGACACCGGACGTCTGGAGGTAAACATACTACACACACACACACACACACACTAACACATACACACACACATACTCACACTTAAAATATACAAAAAAACACTCACACACACACTCTACTCTCTCTCTCTCTCTTACACACACACACACACACACACACACACACACACACACACACACACACACACACACACAGTATCACACACACACACACATAATATGCTTTCAAGCAACAGCATACACAGAAACCAATGCGCTACGGGTCTTATTCATCACTCCGTAATATGTGTGTGTGTTCGAACCACCAAACTGCAACGACAGATTGCTCTTACTTGCTTCCCTAATGCTGATGAATCGGAATCACTCTCGCTCTGCCAGCCTGTGTTTGCAATTACCCGTCTGTATCACACACACTCCAATGAGGCCTTGGAGCCCTCTGAAGCCAGATCTGGTCACCCCTGAGGATGCGATCTAACTCAAGGGATGCTGTGCCTCCCATTACGTGGTCTAATCACAAGGTGAGAACTGGGAGAGTGTTAGTCTATATCTGGGAATCAGATTCTATGATTCTATGAAGATGATTTTATGTTTTTTTTTTTCTGTCGAATGAAGATGTTGCTAGAAAAGACACATGCGCGCTGATAAACACACCTGGCTTGCTCAAATGAGACCTTGTAGAGTTCTTGTAATACATTTAACTGGAGTGTTTAATTTATTCATGGTTTAGTTACAACATGCTCAGAAATTCTGCAGAAGGATTTCTGTGAAATGAAAGCTAATGTGAGAATGCCAGGTCTATTTTTGTAATATTTATATATTTAAAAAAATATTTATATATTTATCATACCCAAATGATTTAAAAATGATCATTAAAATCAAAACTAAAAAACAACAAAAAGAAACTCCAATGAAAAATGACTGATAGACTAGACCGTGTTTTTGTTTATGAATATTGTAAAATTAATCAAAATACATCTACTATGGACAAGTGATTTGTGAAAGTGAAACATTAGATAAGACTGGTGTTTTTCAAACACATTTTTACTTTAAAGTATTTTTAACTGTACAATAGAAGTTTTAAAAAGTATGCCTGATTAATATAATTTAGCAGACTCTAGCAGACATATTTCCAAGGTCTGATTTGCGCTGACAACCCTCTGCTTTGAATATGGCAGTGTGCAAAACTGCCATATTCTACTGTTGATGACAATGAAGCCTTTCTGTAATCACTCTCTCCTGTGGATCCGCATCAAGCACAGCTATAATAGTGATGAGATATCATTCAAAGGAGAGAATATTAATACAAAATTAATTAATATGCATGTTCTGCAAGGTTAAAATATGCACAGATGTTAATTAATGATGTTATGGCTAGGAAATTATTTACCAGTTTGCATTACCATGACATGATGCAGCTTAAGAGTCTGTGCCACCTGTGTTGTTAGATTGGCACAAGAATGGGTTGATCTGGAAGGTGATTTTGGGGAGAATCTATTGTCATTACAAAGGGAGACCCATTCAAACCTATGCTGGCTTTTATCCAAAGCAACTTATAGGAGCAGTTGGATATTAAACCTGGGTCCACGGTGTTCTAGCCCTCAATGCTAACCGCTTATGTCGAGAAGTATAACAACATAAACATTGTCGAAGGTGGATGCTGTGAGGTTGAGTGTCCTCTGGTGAATTTGAAGAGCGTGTGTGTTGGGGCTGAGCTCCAGACAGCCTCGGCCCAATTTAAGTCCAATTTAGCCTCAGGCAAGGCACAATTCTGAACAGCAAATTCAAGTATGATAACGCTGAAGCTCAGTAATTGTGTGAATATGTTCACAAGGAAAGTAGGCACACACATTTGTACTTGTGTATGTTTTGTAAATGAATGAGAGCCACTTTTCTTTTCTTGCTCACACACGACAGACAGACAGACAGTCAGACAGACAGACAGACAGACAGACAGACAGACAGACAGACCAGACCACTAATTATGACGCATAATGATTAATACAAAAACGTACAAACTCTCTCACAAATAAATTGGTGTTTTATAGACACACACATATTACATATGAACATCAGAAATACATACACAACACCAATACAAAAGTCTCTCCCTCTCTCTCACTCTGTCTCTCTCTTGCTCTCTCCCTCTTTCTCACAGACTCACACAGATTCATATTACACACTGTGCTTTGTTTTGAGTACACAGTGTGTGTGTGTGTGTGTGTGTGTGTGTGTGTGTGTGTGTGTGTGTGTTACACCTACACACACACTGTGTACCCAAAGCACACCACCCATTTTCCTGTCAATCCATCATGGCTACATCCCGCCCCAGTCTGGCTAGATAGACCTTTTAGAATCTACAATGCAGCACAGCACACTGTGTCCCCTGACCCCCCTCCTCTGGGACCAGCGAACACTGAAGCTTGTTCTGCTCACGTGCTCCTGCGCAGCATGTATCATTTAGATGATCTCTCTTTCTCTATGTCTATCTTCGTCTGTCTCGCTTCCCCCTGTTCTCTCTCTCTCTCTCTCTCTCTCTCTCTCTTTCTCTCTCTCTCTCTCTCTCTCTCTCTTTTCTCCTGGCCTATTGCTAGGGTCCCTGAAGCTCAAGGCAAAATCACTTTGTGCGGATGAATCATTGAACAGATATTGACGGAGACTGATTTTCGAGGCGAGCGCGCGTGTCAGACTGACGAGCTCCCGGCTAGTTGGGGATGAAAGAAGGAAACAGGACTGGGGAGAAAAGAAGGCCCCCCCCCTATTCCCACCTGCCGAGAGTTTCTGTAGTCCTGTCGTTCCCCCCCTCCTCCTTTTTTCCCCCTTTTCAGTTCTTTTTTCCCCCTTTTCAGTTCTGGGATAAAACAGACAAAACAAAGACAGGAAGAAAGGAGGGCTGTCCATTCCCACCTGCCGAGCGTTTCTGTGGGTCCTGTCCTTATCCCCTTACCTTGCCCCCCACCCCCTCGTCCCCCACCCCCCACCCCCTCCACCCACCAGTTCCAGTTCCATGCAGGGAGCTTTTGATGGGCGACTGTTGTTGACAGCTCGCTCACTGTTTCCTCTTGTTTCCTCTTGACACCTCCCTCCGCAGATGTGGAAGGCGAGTGCTTCTGACACGGTCACCTCTAGTAGTCACATCTACAGGGTCTGTCCCTCTCAGCAGGCGCACAAGGCCTTGAAGGCCATGTTAGTGTAATGGCCAGCTTGGGAGTGAATTTGTTTAAGCTTGTAAAATCTGTACCAATATTTGTGTGCGTTCTTGAGTGAGCGTGGATATGAGTGCATTGTTCAGCAAGTGTGTGTGTGTGTGTGTGTGTGTGTGTGTGTGTGTGTGTGTGTGTGTGTGTGTGTGTGAGAGAGAGAGAGAGAGAGAGAGAGAGAGAGAGAGAGAGAGAGAGAGAGAGAGAGAGAGGGTGTATGTGTGTGTGTGTGTGTGTGTGTGAGAGAGAGATTGAGATTTTAACCATACTTTATTCCAGTTTTACAAAACCAAAACAGGTCAATCAATCACTTTTGTTAATACAAATTAGAGATATAAAAAAAAGATCATAAAACCATTTTATAAAAGATGGCTAAAATGCAATTCATTTTCAATCACAGTGCAAAGTGCTTGTTTGGTACACCACACCTCCTCAAAGGTTTCAGATTTTGCATTAACTTATAAAACCGAAGTCAACCAAAACTCTGGCTTTTAACCAGGGCAGAAAACAGAACAACAACATTAGTTCCTGGTAGGTTCTCCACCGTATTCCTCCTTGTGATATAAATAGCCATTTTTGGCTTGCCCCAGGATAAAATTCAGAAGTTTGCATACATTTTGTCTTTTTTTTGACATATTTAAAACCAAGGGACAAACATCTCTGTGGAGAACTCTTTCACTGAACGCACAAAATAAACTTTGTAGCAAGCAAAACAAAGGTTTTAACCTTTAAACAAAAAGAAAAAGCATGAAAGACAGTTTCCCTTTGATAACAGAAAGGACATTCCCTGACTAGCATTTGTGTTTATCACTGAAACAAAAAAGCATTGACAGCAACTGCTCCATGAAGAATTCTCCACTGTAAGTCACCCACCTCTTAGCCAATGGTGGTTTGTACAGTGCTCTCCATTCAGGCCTCACCCCACTATTCAGTTTGAGAGCAGCCTGGTGTGTCAGCCCTGCTCTCTAAACCTTTCCTATTAAACACCTTTTACACAGGCATGGTGGTACAGCTGTTTCCCGCAAGACCATATCCAGCAACATAGTGTTTGGGCTCCTAGATGTTGTTGTGGACCTGTACACCCATCCAAATTGGGTGCAATTACCAGCCCTAGGAAAAGGGTCCAGTTGGTCAGATGACACACCCCTGAACAATAGTCCACAAGTAGCTTAAGTTCATCCAAGGTGCAGGCAGCACACCATTTTTCCAGGAGCTGCGGACACAACCCGAAGATCTCATAGTCCCATGGAATCAGCAAGCCCCCTCCTATTCCTAAAAGTGTGGCCCTGTCCGGGTCAACTACATCTTTCAAAGTGACAATCTTGGCACTCACACAGCATCTTCTGGAAGCTAAGGGAAATTGGTTGAGGAGATATCCAGACGGCACCTCCAACCACAGGCTCTCTCTAGGAGCCAATATAAGGAGACTGCAGAACCAAACCTTTTGACATTAAACAAGGCCCAAACTTTCAAGCAATTACGATAAAATGGTGGCAGATTTGAAAACACCATTGCATCTGGTCTCATCAAAACAAGGGATTTGTCCAACCCCAAATTCCCACCCATTTTCAGTATTGTACAGCTCAAACACTTCCATGCAACATTTGTAGGCCCTGTCAAGAGCCTTTTTACAAACTGCAGTCTAAAAGCTGCAGTCCTACTATGTAAAGTGTATGAGACCCTGCCCTCATCCCAGGGCAAAAAACAGAACAGATTGAGGTACCCAATGCAGCCCATCCCAAAACAAATTCCCAAAACAGACTGAATTTTTTGCAACAGGTCAGGTGGAGGGTCTAATGAGGGATAGTCTATGCCAGCTGGACGATGCTACCAGATTGTTAATGATAAGTACCCTACTCTGTAGGACATTTTTGACAATAGCCACTTCCATCTTTCAAGCTTCCATTGACCCGGGCCAACTGCCCCTCCCAATTTTCTCCATAATTTTATCATTCCTGTGAAAACACCCAAATACTTGAAACCATCTTTCCTCCAGTTCAAAATGATCTGGGAGACTGGGCACTCCCTCCACCCATTGACCCAGCAATAGAGCCTCACTTTTTGGACCCAATTAACTTTGGCCGGCTGAGAGTAACTCAAACTCCTTAAGAATGTCAACAACCATCTCTATATCCCTTCCCCACTAATAAGAAGAACTATGTCATCAGCATAGGCTGACAACCTAAGAGGTACATTACATCCAGGCACAGACACACCCTTCAAAGTTAGTCTTATTTTGCAAAAGAGGCTCCATTAAGCAAGAGTATAGCATACCAGGACAAAGGGCAGCCTTGCCTTTACCCTCCCTGCCAACTCTTTAAAAGGAGCACCTAAACCACCATTGACTTTGAGAACACTCTCCACACCATTGTACAGAACCCTGACCTTCTGAATAAAGCCTTCACTGAATCCAAAGGCATATAACGCTACCTAAAGATAGCTGTGCTCCACCCTATCAAAAGCTTTCTCTTGGTCTAAAAGAGACTAAACCCACATCAAGCCCCCAAAATTTTAGCCATGTCTATGACATCACGGAAAGAAACATTATCAAAAATGGATCTAATTGGGAATACAGTATGTTTGGTCCGATGGATGACCTGATCTATCACCCTGTATAATCTGTTAGCCAGTGCTTTGGACAACAATTTATAGTCACTACACAGGAGCGACACGGGTCTCCAGCACTTTATATCAGTGAGATCACCCTTTTAGGTAGAAGCGGAGGGACTGCCCCACGACAGCTCACGGGCAGAAGTCCTTTAGCAAGACTGTCGCTAAGCACTGCAAGCAAACCTCCCCACTCAGACCAAAAAGACTTATAAAGTCTATGGGGATTCCATCCAGGCCAGGGCCTTAAGCACACTCCATACCTTGGAAGGGCCCTCTCCCAGTTCCCTCCAACGCCAGAGGAACAAGTCTTCAGCCAAGGATTCCTCTGAAAACCTGAGGCAATCCCCTCAAGAACACACTGTCAGCCTGTACAATCAGCTTAGTTCGCTCCCTGTGATAGATCTTTATAGAACTGTGCAGTTCTATTTCACATCATGCACACTGGTCAAAGTGTTCCAGACTCAGATTGCAAAGAATGAATGCATTTCCTCTGGGCCATTTTTTTTTCCTCCAAGCTAAAGAAAAAACTTTGAAGGCACATCCATCTGAGCCACACTGAAACGTGAACGGAGATTCAACGCCTTCCTTGTGCATTAACACCTAGCAGCTCAGCTAAGGCATCTTCTTGGTTGCCAAATTGTCAATGTCATCATGATCCCCAGTAGAGTAAGCCAAATTCTGAATTTCTACTAACTCTGCTTTCCAACATTCAATTGACCGGGTTCTGTCACTTGTGATATTTCAGTGTACTGTTTGCACAGTTGTTGGATTTGTAATTTGCCAAAATCCCACCACTGTTGTAAGGAGATAAAAAGATGTCTTGCATTCACAAAAACATCCCAGAAAGCTTTAAAACATCTCTAAATTCCTTATCATGGGTTAAAGTGGTATTAAAATGCCAATAAGCACTCTTTGGCTTCACTGGAGCTCAGGAACCCACTGCACACAACCAAACTATGATCTGAAAAGCTTACAGGAGTAAATAGCACAGTTCTTAAAATATTAAGATGATGTTTAAAGCAGTAAAACCTGTCAAGCCTTGCTAAAATCAATCATTACAATGGACATGAGTCCAAGTATATTGTCTTTACGATCCATGTGAAAAATTCCTCCACACATCACTTAGGTCATGTGTCTGCATACGATGACTAAGCTTTTCTGCGTGGAAAAGCATATGCCCTCAACATGATTCCTGTCCATGTGTCCTGCTCTGTGCAGTTAAAATCCCCCCCCAATAAACAAATATTCATCACTATTGCATCCAGCTATAACAGTAGACAATGTTTCTAAAAATGCCACTCTTTCTGCTGCTGTAGTTGGTGCATACACACAAACAAAAACAAAAAACATGATCCTCAAAGACAGCTCTAACTTTTTGCAATCTTCCCTCTATAACTTCCACCCACTTCATAAGAAATGGGAGTAAAGCTCTTTGAAAAAAGACATCGACTCCCCCCACTAACGTTGGGTTAATGACTCAAAAGAGAAAGACCCTCCCACTCTAGAGCCCAATCAGTCGCTGCTCCTTGCATCACTGTGCGCCTCTTGCAAGAGCACGGCGCCTAGACGCTTTAATACTTGATGAGGAGTCGAAACTGGGCTCTTTTCAAGGGATCCCTAGCCCCATTAATATTTAGGGAAGCTACACGAAAATCACCCATGGTCAAAAAACAAATGAAAAAAAAAAAAAAAAAAAAAAAGTTGCATGATTAAACACATGATTCTGCTTACTTGGGACGTGCTGCCTTCTCTGATTTACCGTCCCTTACCCAAAAGTGTATTTAACTTTAGTGAGGAACTTGGTTAAACGGTAGACCTCAGGGTTAGAAAAAAAGCCCGTCAGAAATGAACTGCTTTGTTGTGGCCATGAATTGTTCAATATCAGGGGAAAAGCTGTCGATCTGAACATTTCTAACATGCTCGTTTCTTTCCAGAAATTTTTTTTAATGTCCTGTACAGTGTATTCTTGAGTAGGGTAACCACTCATCATAAAACTACAATCCACACTACAGTCAGAATCACTTTCTGCCGGCTGGTTTATTTTGGCCTCACAAGATGTTTCTTTTTTGCCTTCAATGGTCTCATCCATTTGTGTTAAGCTTTTGACCTTTTGGGGCATTTTAAAACAGGTTCAACCTCAGCTTCCATTTCAGAACCTTCGTCATCTGAATCAATCCCATCTGTCAGATCATCTTCCCCTGCTACGCTATTCTGGGAAAAAATCTACGCTTTCGTTCAGCCTGGGTGTCTGGGTTCAGCCTGGGCTGCATCTTCCCCTGCTGGCTCCGCAGGGTAGGCCCACACGGGAGGCTCACCTCGCTGAAGAACCTTCTCCCCCCTCTGCCTGAACACCACTAGCTTCTGCACCCTCACCATTGGGAACATTAATACTGGGGGGCTGTTCATTATTGATTCACCCCTCGCCTTCAGCCCAGTGCCTGTACCGTTTGGGCAAGCCCGCACTAGGTGGCCAACCTGGTCAGCGCCAAAGCACTTCATTTGACAGGAGGACATACACCAAATAAATGAAAACCCTCTATGGGCACATTCAGGAGTAAAATCTATATCCTTATTATCCTTTAAAATCATATGCACCTGACGTCCTGAACGACACAATATGCGGGATTGCAAAGGAGGATATGCAAAGGAGTGGATTGCTACTTGAAATAAGCTATCTTCCTTATCGGGTGATACTAATTTGCCATGACGGGAAAGAGATTCACTTAGGATTTCATCTTTGATAAAAGGGCGGAATGTTTGGGAAATAAATACTTTTTTAGAGGGTGATGATAAAGGTAGCACTGGGGTGAAAACACCATCAATTACTACTCCCCTTTCAATCACATCATTTGCCAACTCTACCGCCTCGAAACAAAACAACAGCCCTGTTCATCGAGCCGCCGAGAGGATTTTGTCGCGACCGACCATCTCACCAACAGCCAAGCTACATTCTTCAACGCTGGCATTAGCTGTTATTTTAATGGCATGTCGCCGTGTTAAGGACCCAAACACTCCTGTACCTAAGGCCGCCATGTGCTCCCAGGTGGGGCAGACGCCTCGGTATAAGTAGCAAACGGAGCTAACTACTAACAGCAACCTACCCAACCTTAACCTTTTTAAACCCAAACCAAACCACCCAAACAAAGAAAAAAAAATATAAAAGTAAGTAGAGGTAGAGAAAACAGTGAAAAAAAGGCAGCTGCCACACTTCCACGCTCTCACTTTCGCAGCACTCATCCCACTCTAGCCGCATTACGCGCTCAGAGAGAGAGAGAGAGAGAGAGAGAGAGAGAGAGAGAGAGAGGGTGTATGTGTGCGCGTGTGTGTGTGTGTGCGTGTGTGTGTGTGTGTGTGAGAGAGAGAGAGATGTGTGTGTGTGCATATGCATTGTGCCAGTGACTTATGCATCTTGACAGTATTCACACATGACAGCACCAGCAGTGTCATGGAGGTCCGGCTCGTGGCCATCTCCCTCAGTGGAGTGTGGTCCACTGCTCTCGTCCTCTGTGTCTCACCACTGCCAGCGGTCACCAGATAGGGCCAGCATCTTCTTCATGTCCTTCTCTCTTCTCTCCTTCTCCCTTCATCACTCCATCTATCCATCCATCTATCCTTTCATTCATCCACCCTTTCCCCTTTCAGTGCCAAAACCTCAAAATCTCCCCACATCATCAATGCTGAGTCCAATCCCCCCAATTAGCTTTCACAGTGGTTCAGTCCAAAGTATCTATTCACTGGAAGAGTCTCTTGGGATGCTCTGATTTCACTACAGTTTAGGGAGGTAACAGATGTGTGGAAGAGTCTCACCTTACATGACAATACTGAGGCAGCAAAAATACATCCACCATTTTCTCCTCTACTGCACCACTGCGTTCTCTCTCTCTCTCTCTCTCTCTTTCTCTCTCTCATTCAGTCTGCCAATACCTGTTTGCCAGGAAC
>NC_063212.1:7943634-7948634 GCF_017589495.1 Alosa alosa
TAAGTCATGCAGTATATTTTATTTCCCAGTTTTATTTCACAACAGTTAAATTCTTATAAGGTGTTTCATTAAGCCTATTTTGCTGAATCATTTTCTGGCCAGGATAGGTTACAGGTACACAGGCATGTACGCAGATGGACAGGTCTAATGTTATTTTTCTTTAACATTTGTATTATCTTCATAATTTAGTGCCATGTTTCATTCTTTTCTAATTGTTATACTTTATATAGGCATTGAGTATTACTAAAGTTTTTGCCATTGGGCTGAGTCTTGGCTGACAGAACTGGGACATCTGTCGCTAACGTTAACATTGCCATCCTGAAGAAGTGCTCAAATGTGAATTGAGCTGATAGTCATGGTCAGAATAGAGAGGTAGAATAGACAGATGGAATAGCAGTATAATGTTATTTAAATTAAATTAAATGCACCTAAAGTTGCATGAAACTGTACATTAGTAGGTGGAGACATGAATGTGCTGTATGTGCATTTCATAAATGGCTTAATGCTTAATGAATGTTTGCTAATTATGTGTGTGTGTGTGTGTGTGTGTGTGTGTGTGTGTGTGTGTGTGTGTGTGTGTGTGTGTCTTTGGCAGTTACAGCAGAGAGCTTTACCTCCCTTGGGAAGAAGCTATTCTGTAGTCTGTTTGCTCTGCTTATGATAGCACTGTATCTTCCTGAGGCAAGAGGGTCGAACAGACAAGGCTCACTGTGGGTTGGGCCTTTCATGGTCCAGCTGGCTTTTTGTTGTAGTCAGTGTGGCCAGTGTGGATGTGGATGCCTCTCTGAGGTGATAATGTAGTGGGCCAGACAGTGTGGATGTCTCTCTGAGGTGGTAATGTAGTGGGCCAGACAGTGTGGATGTGGATGTCTCTCTGAGGTGGTAAAGTAGTGGGCCAGACAGTGTGGATGTGGATGTCTCTCTGAGGTGGTAATGTAGTGAGCCAGACAGTGTGGATGTGGATGCCTCTCTGAGGTGGTAATGTAGTGGGCCAGACAGTGTGGATGTGGATGTCTCTCTGTGGTGGTAATGTACTGTAGTGGGCCAGACAGTGTGGATGTCTCTCTGTGGTCATGTAGCCCCAATGCACCACTCTGCTGTTCACTCCGAGCGTCTGCGGTGCACAGGTGCCATATACTGTACCACACTGACTCAAAGACTCAGTGGTGGGGTAGCAAAAGTTCACCATGTGAGGGGGCAGAGTGCTCTTCACCTGGAGAGTGATATTGGCGGACCACATGAGATCTGCCCCAGATGGAGACTCCCAGGAAACTGAAGTGCTTCAACCTCTCTACCCCCAACACCTACAGTATGCAGAGGACAGACCCAATGATTATGATGCCCTAAGATTAATCAATTTGTCTTGATCTTATTGGCGTGCACCTGCCCTGGTGCTGCAGGATGGAAAATGCTATTAAAAGACGCCTCTTTAATTCCAAATGGAGACACGCAAGTTCACTTAAAATCCAATTAAGCTACAGTAGGTACAAACTTGAAGTTGGCTGGCGAAAGAATAGTTCTTTATTCTGGATGTTACAGCAACATTTAAGTATATATACTTTTTTGATCCCGTGAGGGAAATTTCGTCTCTGCATTTAACCCAATCGGTGAATTAGTGAAACACACTCAGCACACAGTGAAGTGAAGCACACACTAATCCCAGCGCAGTGAGCTGCCTGCTTCAACGGGCGCGCCGGGGAGCAGTGAGGGGTTATAGGTGCCCTTGCTCAAGGGCACTTCAGCCACGGCCCACTGGTCGGGGCTCGAACCGGCAACCCTCCGGTTACAAGTCCAGAGTGCTAACCAGTGGGCCACAGCTGCCCTTTTATGGTATGGCCCATTTATGGTCTCTGCTCCACACACAGCACAGCACAGCACAGTGTTGCAAAGTGAAGCCAAAACAATGAGCACTCATGGTTAGAACTAGTGACATTAGAATATACAGTACATTAAAACTAATTGTTCTCCACAGGTATCTGTCTGGAGTCACATGGGGCACAGCAATCAGTGCCAGGGAAGACCAAATATGGGCTTCCTTGGCGGGTTCTCCGAAACACATTTTCCAATGTAAATGTGTCTGATGGAAGGACTATTGAGACACCCATCATCATGATTTGGCATTGTAGAATTCTGTCTGCTTATACAGTGGCTGAGACAAAGGGGTAGTAGCCCCCAATATTAAAAGCTATTCTACAGTGGGCGATGTTCTGCCAAACAAGGTACTCTCTGTGTCTGGGGAAAGCGTGTGCACCTTCCTCATGGCGCTTCTGTCTCAACATTTGAATTGCAGGGGCAAGTGTGACATGGAGTCTCAGCAGGGCCCTGAGCGGATTCTGTAGTTGTGTGTGTGTGTGTGTGTTTGTGTGTGTTTGTGTTTGTAGGGGATATTTCTTGATCATTAACGGTGCTGCTTTAGTCTCACCAATGCAGAGCTCTCCCTCTGCTGTGTGTGGGTTCATTTGCATGAGTTGCTCTGATTAGTCGAATCTCATAAAGCACCGCTGTCTCGTCATGTACACCTCCTCATACAGTAGGTGTGTGTGTGTGTGTGATACTGTTCAGAAATGGCTGGTGGAATATAAGCATGCTCCTCATACATGTGTGTGTGAGTGTGTCAGATATGGGTCAGGGAGTTGAGTTGGTGGGTGTTTGTGTTTTTTGTCATTTTTTGGTTTGGTTTACGGCGAATGCATACTGTTTGATTGTGTGTGTGTGTGTGTGTGTGTGTGTGTGTGTGTGTGTGTGATACTGTTCAGAAATGGAGAAAGGGATTAATTGCACCAACACAAGTGCCAAGACTGCCTGCTGGAGATTATTACACAGATACATCACATCAAAGCAGAAAGACACATGGGAGGGGTAGAGAGAGGAAGAGAGAGAGGGGGAGAGGGAGAGAGAGAGAGAGAGGGGGAGAGGGACAGAGAGAGAGAGGGGGGAGAGGGAGAGAGAGAGGGGGAGAGGGAGAGGAGGAGGAGAGAAAGAAATATTTTGCTGTAAAAATAGAAATTTAAGATATTTATTTAAAGAAATTTAGCATCCAAAATGAATGGGGGGTAGAATTGTTACCTGTCCTACTTGGACAGCAACTAACAGCAGTTCTTGCTGCCAAGTTCTTCACTGCAAGATATCTTGCCAGGGACATTGAATAAGATGAGATACACATAGCGATATATCTATGCACCCCACCACACAAACACACATGCAGATGCACACAGACGCTCACACACACCCTACACACACACCCCTCCACACACACACAAACAAACACACTCATACCCCACACACATCGGAACATTCAAATTTGTTCTTTTGACTAATGAATTATATACATTTTGTTATGCTAAGAGAGAGAGAGCGAGCAATAGATAGTTAGATAGATAGATAGACAGATAAAGAGAGAGAGAGAGGTGGGGGGGAGAGAGAGATAGATAGATAGAGAGGGAGAGCCACAGAGCTGTCGTGTGTAGCCTGTCTTGACTGTCACTGGCCATCAGTGTTGCCATGGTGACAGGAGGTGACAGTTCAGATGACCCATTACCTGGTAAAGGTCTATTGTGTGTTGGATCCCGTGGGAGGACAGGAACAGAGCAGCGCTGATGCTGTCAAGATCTGTGTGTGTGTGTGTCTCTCTCTCTCTCTGTGTGTGTGTGTCTCTGTGTGTGTGTGTGTGTGTCTCTGTGTGTGTGTGTGTGTGTGTGTGTGTGTGTGTGTGTGTGTGTGTGTTTTTTTAGTGTGCTTGCCTTGGAAAGTAATTTCTCAGCAACTTTTTACCTCTGTCTCCTCTCCTCTTCTCTTCCTCTCTCTCTCTCTCTCTCTCACCTCCTCTCTGTCTCTCTCTCTACCTCTCTCTCTCTTTTCTTTCTCCAGTCGTGTCTCCTCTGGTCTAACTCAATATTCGCTGGTAATTATGTGAGCAAATGAGCCAAGTGCCTTAGATGCAGCAGAATTTCCCCAGCTTGACATTTCCAAAACATAAACATAGACCTGTTTTCCTTCCCCTTGGCCTCACCTTCCTCTTTTCACATCTCTCTCTCTCTCTCTCTCTCTTTCTCTTTTCATGTTTATAATATTGCATCGTTAATTTCATATTATGCTCCTGGAATATCAAGCTGTTTTCCTTTGTGTAAGCCGCTATACTTTCCTCTCTCTCTCTCTCTCTCTCTCTCCTCTCTCTCTACATGAAGTGTTTGCCTACGTGTTTCCATATATAATCTACTGTATATGATATGTGTTTGATCTTATGTGCCCATGGGCATCTCCTTGTGTGTCCCTACATAGGCACCCTACCACTGGTGTTCCACACACAGAAACATGCTTACACACACACACACACTCAACACTCCCACTAACCGGTTAACAAACCCTATACTTTCTGTCGTGTTTCTCTATTTTCCTGAAATGGGATGCTTGTTTGCCCCCATTTGGCTCCACCCCTCCATTTCTCTTTCAGTTCTTTCCCGGCCTCATATTCTCCGTATCGAGTCTTCTATAACACCTCGTTCTTGCTTAATGTAATGAGCTCGGCATTGCCAGTCTATTTTGCAAGTTCATAAAATCTCTTCTTTCCCTTCTCACTGCTCTTCACATGCTGGTCCTTCATTTCCTCTGCACATTTGTTATTCTGTGCTCTCTCTCTCTCTCTCTCTCTGTCTCTATCTCTCTCTCTTTCTTTTTCTCTCTCTCTCTCACTCTCACTCACTCTCTTTCTCTCTCTCTTAGACCCCTATTTTCTTCTCTCTCTCATTTTTTCCCTTTTCCATAACAGTCCTCTCATTCTGCCTGTGTCCACTTCTTTTATCTTTCCATTATTTCCCTCTTCGTCCTCCTTCTTCTTCTCTGTTGTTATCTTTGGCCCACTCGTGTGTGTGTGTGTGTGTGTGTCTGTGTGTGTGTGTGTGTGTGTGTGTGTGTGTGTGTGTGTGTATTATTATTATTGTGTGTTATTATTATTGTTATTATGTGTTGTGTGTGATGGTGTGTGTGTGTGTGTGTGTGTGTGT
>NC_063212.1:7951134-7953634 GCF_017589495.1 Alosa alosa
CAATAGCGAATTGTTTAGTTCGGAATAAAATAATCACGGCTTCTTTCAAATACGAATATGTAATATCATATATTCACTCAAGTGTAGCCTTGGCTTCAATGAATTAGTGTTAATACGATTTTGAGCCTTTTCAAAACACTATTTCAGGTTTTTACAGAATGTGTTGAATCCTGTCAGTGAGTTTCAGTGAATATTGTCTGTGAGTGTTAATATGCTAATTGATGTGTAACATTACGTTTTCCTCATGAACACCTAACTTAAGTTTGTGAGTAGTTAACCATACAGTAAGTTAATATCTCATCATCAGCCCCCATTTTGATTGCCTTGTGACTGTGATTATTCCCTTCCATTACTCCACAACAAGAAATGGGACAATAAGTTTTTCATTGACATTGACCTGTCAACAGTGGTGGAGGAAGTACTGAACCTCAGTACTTAAGTAAAAGTACAAATACACAGAGTAAATATTTACTTTAGTAAAAGTAAAAGTACCACAATGACAATCCTACTTAAGTAAAAGTAAAAAGTACCTGCTTTTAAATGTACTTTAAGTATTAAAAGTAAAAGTATTTGCATAATAATTTTTTTCTCTTAATATCTATATTCTAAAAGGAAAAATCAGTATGGGCTGTGGCATTTTAATTAAGCTAGTTTTAGGTTATACTCGACTAGATAGTTTTAAGTTAATGCAATTGTGCTTACCATCTGTGGCCCAGTTTACATTCTGACCTACAATTCTAGAGACTGTAATTCTGGTTATCTACTAGGGTGATCTGCTGAGTAATATCATTCAGCAAAACACGAGAGCCTGAAGTTTAACGGGGTAGACAAGGGAAAGCGTCGGGTGGATCGTAATGCCAATTATGCTGATTGAACAGAAAAGTTGCTGAGAAAAGGTGTCTTTATGATTAAGTTCAGTTTCACTTGCATGAGCGCATAGACATTGAATGGCGCCGCGTTACTACCCCCCAATTGTAAGCTATGCATCTTTATTTAATCACACACAATTAAGGAATATTTTATAATCTGGAAAATGTTACGTTTTTTCGACCACCGGTTCATTAATAGTCTACCATTCATTTGTGCCGCAAAATGATCAGGCGTGTGACAGAAGCATGGGCATAGCCTGTAACTTCACTGATCCACGGATAGCAATCTCATCTGAGAGGAGGCCCTAACGCTGCAGATAACAGACAGAGAAAGGCACAGAACACAGTTGCATGTACAGTGTAGCCATGGGTCTGGTGAATATAGCCTACCGAATGCAGATGGCTACAAGCTCACGCTTTGCCTGGTCTAGACTAGAAGCTTATGTTTTCTAAGAATGCATTGAAGCGCTCAGAATCTTTGGTAGCAACCCCGGTAAAACAAAAAAGTGTTTGTCAGAGAGAAAAAAAAAAACTGATCATAAAATGTATCGTAAAAGGAACGATGGTGTTGTAGAAATGTAGCGGAGTAAAAGTACAGATAATTGCTGTAAAATGTAGCAGTAAAAAGTCAAAAGTATGCACTATAAATTTTACTTAAGTAAAAGTACAAATCACGTGGAAAATGTACTTAAGTACAGTAACGAAGTATTTGTACTTCGTTACATTCCACCACTGCCTGTCAATATAGCTGTGTACTCAGTTGAGCAGCTTATAGTTAGTGTATGAACATGGACCTTTACTGCATTTGCCCATCGTGGTCATCCCTCCTGACCCGAACATTCCTGCCTGTCTCCCAACCCGGCAGCTACAGCATGTAGTCTTTTTAGTCTTTTAACTCTGGAGGTGTTTGGACACAGCTCGAGGCCATGCTATGCCATGTAATTAAACAGCCACAGACATTTTGGGACTGTTGACAGTGAAGGAGAAAGTGACAGTTGCATGCCATCTGCTTCTTTTCCTCCATCGCCACGTCTCCTCGCTGGTCTCTTTTCTCACTTTGCCCTTTAATGCCACCAGGCGCTGGTCTCTTTTCTCACTTTGCCCTTTAATGCCACCAGGCGCTGGTCTCTTTTCTCATTTTGCCCTTTAACGCCACCAGACCCTGCTTTCTGATATGCTTGTCCTTTTAGTGACAAGTCTTGCACAGTATATAAGTCTGATATTACTGTATATTGCACTTATTCTAATAACGCTAATATACTGTATATAATATAACTATAATACTGCTGTATGTTCCTCAAGTAATGTTACTTATCCTATTCCTAAATCCATATACAACCAACCACATATCTTGTAACAGGATGTAAAACTTTACCAAAAGTGCATTGTACTTTATGGATTAAATAGGTACTACTGAGACATTACCTGTGGGCACTTAATATGAAGTTGGGTTGAATATTGGGTTGGGTTGAATATTGGGTTGGGTTGCTCTTGGCCTAGTCGGGTGGTGCTGGTCTGCTGGTGGTTGGTCTCGGGGTTGTGTTCTAATTGCCTGTTGGATGTGAGAGTGAATGGAGGCTGGGGACGACTGCGGTCTGAGGCGCTCGTGAGTAACTTCCTGAGTTAGTGAA
>NC_063212.1:7956134-7968634 GCF_017589495.1 Alosa alosa
CAGAGTCTTTGATGTGTCTATGTCCCCACACACTCGAAACACAGCTATGATGGTAAAAAGGAGAATCATAAATGATCAGACAAGTGCTCTCTTTGAGCAAGCACTTTCACTAAAGTCTCTTTAGACTCTTTAGAAGACTTATTTGATCACTTTAATGCAAAAATGGCAAACATTATGGATGACATTGCTCCATTACAATTCAATAAAGTTAAGGACAAACAGAAAGCACCATGGAGGCAAAATCCAGCAGTTAAACTTCTAAAAAGAGAGTGTAGGAAGACTGAAAGAAAATGGCGTAAATACAAACTTCAGATCCACTATAAAATCCATAAAGAGATGCTCCTTTACATATAACTCTGAAATATGCAAAGCAAGACAGTCTTTCTTTTCTAACATTATCAATAGAAGTTCAAATAACACTCATATTCTATTTCAACTGTTGATAAGTTAACAAATCCCCCCCTCCCCTGACCTTCTCTCAATTAAATGCAATGAGTTTTCATCTTTTACCAAAAATTGGTAAAATATGTCTTCTTCTCAACTAAACATAAAAATTGACAATGAGTTTTTTGACATCTTTTTTAAAGGTAAAATTGACAAAATCAGACTCAACATATCTGCTCAATTACAAATTCAACAACCTGAACTTCCAGCAACAAACAGAGGGAAACTAAACTTGATGTCAGAGTTTAGCTTGATAGACTACTTAAACACTTGAAAAACGGTACAGAATCACAGCTCCTCCACATGTGTCTTAGACACTCTGCCTACCAATTTCTTCAAAACTGTTTTTCACCTCATAGCAGCGGATGTCCTTCAAATTGTAAATGTATCACTGCTGTCTGGCACTTTTCCTAAGTCACTGAAAACAGCTGTTGTAAAGCCACTTCTCAAGAAGAATAACCTGGATGCCTCCATGCTAAACAATTACAGGCCCATATCCAATCTACATTTTATTGGCAAAATTATTAAAAAGTAGTCTTTAATCAATTAACCACCTTCCTAACATCAAATGGGTATTTTTATTACTTTCAGTCTGGTTTTACAGCTCTCATTAAAGTTTCCAATGACATATGCCTCAACACAGATTCAGGTAAAACATCAGTCCTAGTGCTACTGGACCTTAGTGCAGCATTTGACACTGTTGATCACAATATTTTACTACACAGACTAGAACACTGGGTTGGATTTACAGGCATAGTTATCAGCTGGCTAAAATCATATCTACAAGAAAGGAGCTTCTTTGTTGCCATCGGAAACTGTACCTCAACACCAACGTCCTTGACCTGTGGTGTTCCCCAGGGGTCGATCTTGGGGCCACTATTATTTAACCTCTATATGCTCCCACTTGGACAAATCATCCAAAATAATTTGATTTCATATCATAGCTATGCAGATGACACAGAAATGTACTTAGCTCTGTCACCAAACGACTATGGTCCTCTTGAATCTATGTGTCAGTGTATAGAACAAATCAACACCTGGATGTCTCAAAATTTTCTTCAGCTGAACAAAAAAAAAACTGAAGTAATTATATTTGGTAAAAAGGAGGAAAGACTTAGGGTTGCCACTCTCCTTGACACAAAAGGGTTGAAGGCAAAGGATACTGTTAAAAATCTTGGTGTATTAAAGGGGACTTGGCAACTATTTCAACGTAATAAATACGTTTAGAAATAATTTGGATGGTTAAATGAGCTGTTCCGGTCGGTCCGGCGGTGAAAATGGTGACTTTTCCCGCTGCCCCTAGCGTCCCCAGGCGGAAAACCAACCTTGCAACATTGAGATTACCGTCCCGGAAAGAGAAGTGAGAAACAAGAAACTCGTTTTAAATCGTGTTTCTTATCTTGTAACATCCACGTTGTCTGCCGGACTTATGCTAAGCGTTTTGCCAGCTTGTAAACAAATCCATGTGCTTTATCGTTACCTTTTTCCACAGTTTGAAATAGCATAATGCACAATTTCTACAGCAGAGGGGGAAATCCTGCCAAGTTTCCCTTTAATTGACAGTGATCTAAATTTCAACAGCCACATGAAAGCGATAACTAAATCAGCTTTTTACCACCTCAAAAATATTGCCAAACTCAGAGGGCTGATGTCAAAACATGACTTAGAAAAACTCATTCATGCATTTATCTCCAGCAGGGTTGATTACTGCAATGGACTGTTCACAGGCCTTCCTAAAAAGACTATTGAACAGCTTCAGGTGATACAAAATGCAGCAGCTAGGATTCTAACAAAAACTAAAAGAACTGACCACATTACTCCAATAAAGTCCTTGCACTGGCTTCCAGTAAGTCACAGAATTGACTTTAAAGCACTATTGCTTGTTTATAAATCAGTAACTGGAGCAGGACCTAAATACCTGTCAGACATGCTTCAGCAGTACACACCTTCTCGTACTCTCAGGTCCCAGGTGAAGAACCTGCTAGTAAAACCTACTGTTAGAACTAAACATGGTGAAGCAGCTGTGGAACCAACTTTCGGATGACATCAAAAAGGCCCCAACTGTAGCCAGTTTTAAATCTAGACTTACCAAACTGTTCTCAGATGCTTTCTGCTAACTGCCGAGTTACAAATTCTGAATCTGCCTTGATCATTATTCTACCTTGTCTTTTATTACTTTTTTACTACTTTTGCCTTTGTTTTTGCTTACTAATTATTCTTTTTTTTTTTTAAACGATTTTTTACCTTGTGCTTTATGTTTTTCTTTTTTATTATGATCTTTACCTTTTAACTATTCTTTGACTATATTGCCCTTCTATGCTTTTATTTGTTATTATTGTTTGGTTTTGTTTATGTAAAGCACATTGAATGACCTCTGTGTATGAAATGCGCTAAATAAATAAACTTGACTTGACTTGACTTGAGAGTCTATGCACTATAACAGTCAGTCAGCAGCAAACGACAAAGCCAGTGTATAGTACAGTCTCTTTAGCTTTCACATAAATAGGTAAGGGATAATGTATGGAACGACGGTCATTATTGGGAAAACAAGTCCCGACAGGGCGAACCGGACCACGACGCGCCAGTGGAGGGGTCTTGCTTCGCCCTGAAGGGACTTATTTTCCAATAATGACCGGCGTTCTATACATTATCCCGTTTATTATACAGCTACTTGCCAAAACGAAAAAATAAACTCAACATAATATGTCTTTACATTTACTTGCTGCATTTTGCTGAGAAACAAATAGTTCGCAACACACGCTGAACTTGAATCAAACATTCTTTAGAACCACTTTTGAATGAAGTTCCATTGCAAGAAGTGACCGGACTACTTGCGGAGTGATATGAAAGATGTCAACAAGAAGCACAAACCCCGTTGCCCTTGACAGCAGTAATTATATGTTTCAGCGGTAATTACATGAATATATTTTGCCATAGAACGTTGGGGAATCCCATTCAAGTCAATGGAGCCTTGTACTATAGCATTGTGAAGAGCCGTAATAAAGTGAGATAACATTGTCAATGTGTTCGAAATCTATTTTAAAACTCTGTATTTCATGTAGGTTATGTCAACTCTCATAGTACAGAATGGTGAATATTGTGGATTCTATGTGGATTTCATATTTTTTAGCATTATAGAGTGTGTGTGCATGTGTTTGTGTTTGTGTGTGTGTGTGTGTGTGTGTGTGTGTGTGTGTGTGTGTGTGTGTGTGTGTGTGTGTGTGTGTGTGTCTGTCTGTGTCTCTGTCTGTGTGTGTCAGTGAGTGAGTGTTTCTTTGAGTAGGAGGGCTGGTGCCAGTCCTCTGAAGCATTGCAAAGCTGGAGGACTGGCAGTCAACAGCAGGTTTAAATGGCTCAAAACAACAGAGGCAGGGAAAAGGAGTAGAGAGGAAGGGAGGTAAAAAGAAAGAGAGAGAGAGAGACAGGAGAAAGAGAGACAATTGCCGGGGTGCGCAGGATGCTATTGCAACAGGAAATCGGCACTTCCGCTAAACCAACAGGGCGACTGGGGTTTTGGCGCGAGGAAAAGAGAATGATCAGAGTGACACAGAAAAAAAGAAGCAAATGAATGAGGAATACATGGAGACCTAGAGGGAAGGGGATAACAGCCTGGAGGTGTACCAATGTCAAATTCATCCAGTCTCCCCTAGCTGCTTCGCCACTCCAATTTTCAGCCAGGCCTCGTTTCATAAGCAGCCGTTTCTGCGGTAAAATAGAAAAATCAACCGTTCCAATACCCTACCGCTTGTTTGCTTAGTGGAAATATAAACCTTGATGACTTTGAGTAAACCCTAGAAAGTATCTCTCCTTGTTCACTCCCTTCCATAGTTACATCCTCTGTTCAAGATGGAAACTGCACAAACAGCCCTACAGTAATGAACATGCGGGAAAATAGTCCTGACACTTTTAAATGAAGTTTGCACATGGAACTTGGGGAGAAGCTGTTCGTCCCCAATCCCTCTCCATCGAGCGCTCATGGGTGTCTCCCATAATCCCGTTCTCTGTCAAACACCCAGCTACCATTTTACACTGCGCCCACTAAACTGGCCTGCATTGCCACTGTGTTGCATGTTTTACAAACATAGTCAAAGCTGCAGTATTATACTGTTTTTAACCGTTTGCTTCAGGTATATATTTTGTAGGTGTCTAGCTGTTCTAACATCCTCATCCTGTATTCACTCTGATATTATGTAGGCATGTGAAGCAGACATGCTTCCACTTGTTATCCCCACTCAAGGGGTATTATAAGGGAGGTAGATAGGATGGCACCAAGGGCCTTGCACTGACCAGAGGCCCCAAATAGAATATAATAACCAGTGTTGTTGTGATAAAAGGGACCCAGTGTTATGTTTTTTCATTGGGCCCCTGTTTCCACTCGCTGCCCAAACACTTCACTTTGTAAGTTTGCCAGTGGGAAGAGAACAGCGTGATGTGGTCAGATCTATCACTGAAGCACTAGTATCAGTCAGCACTTGCAGCAAACAGTTGTTTCTCAATCCCAACTGTGCTGTTGTGTTTGCAAAGTAGTCTGGTAGCTGTTATCGGTAACACTTTAGTTTAGGGCACACACGTTAATCAATAATGGTAACACTTTATAATAACTACACACAATTCATCATTTATTAAGCCTTTGTTACTTATTAGTTAATGGTTTGTTCATCATTAGTAATTTCTAATTTATCATCAGTAAAGCATTTGTTCACACAATTATAAATAGTTTGTTCATAGTAAAAAGCCTATATCTAAAATATGTTTACATTATTGTTAATACTTAATAAATGATGCAATAATATGTTTTTGATTAAGTAATATTTCCATTATTTAACAGTTGTTACATACACATGCACTAATGTTTAGTTAGGGTGAGGATACATATTTTATAAACCACTTTCTAATACTATAATTCATAATTAACTCAGAAGTTACAAGTGGTTAGTTAATGATATTTTGTGAGCTTATCTAAAGTGAGGACATTTTATGCCTTGCAACACATTTACAAATGAGTTATAAAGTTTACACTTGCATTTATTAATTTAGCCGATACTTTCACCCAAAGCGACTTACACATGTCAAGGCCACACAGGGCAAGGCCAAATTGGTGGACGCCGGGGTTTGAACCCCCAACATTATGAGTTACTGCCTGTTAACCCGGCTCCCTATCCACTACACTACCTCTGCCCAGTGGTATTACAACAGTCAATTCAAAAATATAATATAGATACGTATGTGTGTTTACTATGAACAAACCTTTTTTAACTGTGTGTAAACATGATTTACAGATGAGAATTAATGTAGGAATAATGCTTTACAAACGAAGAATACAGCATTTAATAATAGTTTACAGCTGTTTAATGACAGTGTGTAGTAGAAGAAAACAGAAACTCTTGCATAGTTGTGGGGGTTTCTATCCAGGCCAAGGTAGTGTAGTGGATAAGGAGCTGGACCATCATGCAGTAGCTTGAAAAGTTGGGGGTTCGATTCCCGGCTTTCCCTGTTATGTCAATGTGTAGGTCGCTTGTCTGCTAAATGAATGAATGTGAATGAAATCTTTACAACTCATTTGAAAATGTAGTATAAGTATACGTATATATACTCTTTTGATCCCGTGAGGGAAATTTGATTTCTGCATTTAACCCAATCCGTGAATTAGTGAAACACACACAGCACAGCACACAGTGAAGTGAAGCACACACTAATCCCGGCGCAGTGAGCTGCCTGCTACAACAGCGGCGCTCGGGGAGCAGTGAGGGGTTAGGTGCCTTGCTCAAGGGCACTTCAGCCGTGGCCCACTGGTCGGGGCTCGAACCGGCAACCCTCCGGTTACAAGTCCAGATGCTATGTGTTGCAAGGCATAGAAAGTCCTCACATTAGATAAACTCACATATATACAGTGGGCATCGCTTTCAAATGGCCACTTTAGTCGCGCATTACGAGGCGTGAAGCTGCGTGAAGCTTTAGTACCACTTTCAGCCACTGTGCCTGCCACCCCTTCTGAAAAAGCTCGATTTACCTCGATTTAGGCTACTTGGGTATGGCTTAAGGCTTGACTACACGGTGGTAACATTGCTGTCTACATTGTTGTCAGTGTTGGGTTAACGCAACTACGCAAATCAAAACAGTGGTGTGATAATTAATTAGATAAATAACTGTTCAGAATTAATCTGTAGCCTTGGGTAGGCTTCTGCGACGTTTTTAACAGGCTACGCTATAGAGGCTTAGACAACTATGACCCACGTTTTAGTTTCGTAAATTAATTTGCCCTACTTCTTGACTGCAATGTAGTCAATTGACTGCTTGACATGTCATTTTTATTTTTCTGTGCAATAAACAAATACATCTGCTTTATGCCGCAGAATTACATTCATATTTACATATATACTAAATGTGTTGTAAGGCATAGAAAGTCCTCAATTTAGATAAGCTCACAAAATATCATTAACCAACCACTTGTAACTCCTGAGTTAATCATGAATTATAGTATTAGGAAGTGGTTAAAATATGTATCCTCACCCTAACTAATCATTAGTGCATGTGTATGTAACAACTGTTAAATACTAGAAATTTTACTTCATCAACAAAATATTATTGCATAATTTATTAAGTATTAACAATAATTCATAAACATATTTTAGATATAGGCTTATTTACTATGAGCAAACCATTTATAACTGTGTGTATACTTTATTTATGAGAATTAACATAGGAACAATGCTTTACAAATGATGAACAAAGCATTTTGTAATAGTTTGCAACTGGTTTATAATAAGAAAATGATTTCATTATAAGTGGTTGTTTCATTACTTATTAAGTATAAATCATGTACTTACAAACATATTTTTTGGATAGGCCTATTTACTATGAACAAACCATTTATAATTGTGTGAACAAATGCTTTACTGATGATAAATTATGTATGAACAAGAAATTACTAATGATGAACAAACCATTAACTAATAACTAACAAAGGCTTAATAAATGATGAAATGTGTGTAGTTATTATAAAGTGTTACCATATGGTTATGTATTAGTGCTCAACCAGGTTTGTATTAAGTGTCATTACGCATTTATTATTGAATAGTTTCTTACTCTTGATCAATAGGTGATTTATTCTTAGCAAATCCTCAATAAGCAACTAGTTGGTCTTGATAAGGTTACAGGTATATAGTATGGACCAAAACAGAGTTTATAGTTTATAAACTCCTAAAAAGCGTTTCCCTGTTCTCTAGTTATCTCAGTAGTTTTATGGAATATTTCGAGAAACCCTTCACAGTTTGAAAGTCATTCTTTGATCTGTTATTCCATTATTATTTCCATGGTCTCACTGTCCAGAATGATAGTGGATATGACACTAAACAAATTATGTGTAAAAGTAAGCTCAAAGGAGCTTCAGAACACAGCACTTTATTGTGACAGCCTTTAGCCACTGACGCATGATGCATAACAGCCATGACACTATCTTGTTCATAACTGAGCGAACGGCAAGTAAGGAAGACATCCCTAAAGCACAGTCACTGACAGTAATAGCTGTCTGAGCCAATTATTAGTTCACAGTTTGGCTGCCCGGCTGTAATCAGTCTGTCTTACAGCCATTACATTATTAGTTTGGCTGACGCTTTTAACCAAAGGTCAACAACATGGTAAACAGTAAGTTTTAGAACAATTCTCACAATTTTAGGACAGTTTAAAAAGAACATTAGAGTACAGTAAGAATATGAATATATACATTTAAAAGCCCTAGAATGCAGGCGATGGATTAAAGAGGAGCACAGCTTCTGGAGGTAGTGTGAAGTCTGTAAGAGGGCATATACATTTTACCCTCCATACATTATCCCGGCATCCAGACCAAGTGACCTTGTTCACTTCTCTGCACAGTCGCAGTCAAGATGAATGGAGCTTCCCAGAGGCTATATAATGGACCATTGTGCCATGCAAATTGCCCAGGCAACGGGCATCCCTCATGAACATGACAATGCCAACACGTCGTCAGGTGGCCCCTGTTCAATGCAAACACACGGAGGTACACTACTGCCATTTGTGTGAGTGCGCACTGTCTAGATTCTTTATGTCCGGGCAGATTAATGCCTGGAGGACGATGCGTTCCCCGACATTGGTGTTATTTACTTGCGTTTGTGGCTGGCATGTCGGGCGGGGACGGGGATGAATGGTGAATGTCTGGATGCCGTGCCATGGCCATGTTGGCATCGCTACGACGGTTGTGCCTCGGCGGATTGGCAACGGTGGTGGCGGTAATTTGCTCAAGACGAGAGCTGATTTCTCATAAGTGATTATAATGGTGGCTAATGACGAGTCATTAAGAAATCTGCGGAATAATATGCTTGAGGATGTGTGTGGGTTTGTCTGTGTGTGTGTGTGTGTGTGGGGTACATGTGTAAGCATGTGTGTACGTGTGTGTGTGTTTCTAGAGTGTGTGCATGTGTGTGTTTGGTGCCTAAGTGCTTTGATGGAGTTGGTCCATGTCTCTGCTTGTCCTTAGTGGGTAATTATGACTTGATCCGCAAACCCCCCTTCCTCCCTCTCTCATTTTGCTGTGTCTGTGTGTTTGTGTTTGTGTGTGTGTGTGTGTGTGTGTGTGTGTGTGTGTGTGTGTGTGTGTGTGTGTGTGTGTGTGTGTGTGTGTACAAACTGTCATATGGGTTTGTTATGGCGCTGTTGGTGCATTGGTGTATTAATAATGGATATGTTGGTAATGACGTCTGTGATGGCTCTGTTCAGTATGCACAGGCAAACTATTTTAAAGATGTAAACAGAGGAGAGTGAATAACTACTGGTGTGCGTGTGTGTGTGTGTGTGTGTGTGTGTTTAGACATTAATGCAGGTCTCCCTGCTTCATATGCAAACCTGCAGGAACTGTCCTACATGCGGATAAATCCAGGCAACAGAGAGAGAGAGAGAGAGAGAGAGAGAGAGAGAGGGGAGGGAGGGAGAGAGAGGGGACCTAGAGAGTTAGGGAAAATATGACAGGGAGAAGAAAAGCAGAGGATATGGGGGAGGTGAAATGAAATAAGGCCAATAAATAAAGTCAATATATTAAATCCTATTAAAGCTGCCGGAATTCAATATAAATCGGGAGGGGAGAGAGAGGGGAAGGGGGAGGAGGAAAAAAGGAGGAATAAAGTTGAAGGATCAGAGGAAGAGAAGTAGAGAGGTGGATGAAGGGAGAGAAAGAGAGCAATGGAAGGCTGCCGTGCCCCTAACATCTTGGCCATTCATCATCTGCTCTGGCCAAAGACATGAGCAGATACTGGTGACACTCGTTTATTGTTAGTCCCTCGCTTTTCTCTCTCTTTCTTTCTCTCTCTCTCTTCCTCTGTCCATCCTCCAGCTAAATCCCCCTGGCAACGCAGAGCGGCTGTAATGTTAATTACTGACGTGCCGGTCACTGCGCGGGTCACTGCCGTGGCAACAGTGCCTAGGCGTCACACTCCATCACTCAAGCATGGTGACTGACTGAGAGAGAGAGAAAAAGAAGGAAAGAAAGAAAGAAAGAAAGAAAGAAAGAAAGAGAGAAGGAAATATGGGGTGATTAGAAAGAGAGATGGAGCCATGACAAGAGATAGACAGACAGAGGGAGAGAGAAAGAGATGGAGTGGTGAGAAAGAGAGAGACATGAAGTTGTGATAAGAGCAAGAGAAAGAGAGAGAGATGGAGAGAGAGTGAGATGGAGGGAGAGAGTGAGGTTGGGTTGATTGAGAGGCTGGTATAAAGTGAGAATGATGGAGGGTGGGGGCAGAGTTTGGTGGCCTGGCCTGTGGGAACAAATCAAATGGACAGAAGAGAGAGAGAGAGAGAGAGAGAGAGAGAGAGAGAGAGAGAGAGAGAGAGAGAGATCAGCAGCCTGCCTAAAGAGCTGGGATGGGAGTGGAACAGCAGAGTGTGGGTGAGAGAGGGACACACATGTAGAAAGAGCTCCAAGATGCATGGGAGACGTAATGACAGAGAGAGGGAGGAGGGGGGGTGCCCCATGGACCGCGTCTGACCTGATCAAAACCACACACGCCAGGAATGGAGGGATGCGGAGGAACGTATGCTGAGGAGGAAGGAGGGAAGGGGAAGGGAACGAGGGATGAGAGGAAGAAAGGGATCTGGCCGCCACCGCGGAACGGAATATCACACGGCCCTCGGAGTGATCAAGCAGTGGGGGCAGATCAAAAGGTCCCTCTCTTCGTTAATCAGGCCTCTTCTGATGAAGGCGTGTCGAGCGTCCTCACACACACACACACACACACACACACACACACACACACACACACACTTGGGGCCCATCGTTAAATGCCGCACATTGGCATCTGTGATTAAACGAACAGGCCAATTTGTGCGGCTAATGAGACAACATGAACCGCCGCCATTAACAAGCACAAGGGTTCAGATCAGAATATGTGGGCAAGTACATTGGCGACTGAAGGAAGGAATGCTGCTCAAATTAAAATGAAATGTCTTTTATTTTTCGCTTTCAGTTGGGAGATTACTGCAAGTCCTAGTTTCTGCTGCTTGGGAGGAAGCACATCACTCTCAGCCCAAAAAGAAAATAACATTCGAGGAAATTAAAATACCGCTTTTCACAGCTTGTACTAGCGACGGTCTTTTTTCAGAGGACGCGGTACTCGCTGCACACCTGTGCAGGTTTTCCCTGAAGGTCTCTGTTCCCCTAGAGATAGAAGAAGGCCATGGGGATCACCAAAGTCCTGCTGGAGATGCAGAACGTTTTCTATCAGCGTCTGAATCAGCTCAGCCCTGGCTTCAGGGTACCCGTGTTAGTAAACTTCTCCTACTCAGATGCATGTAATTATTTGGTGAAAGACTTTCTAAAAACTTGTCTGATGAATCAGCGCCTGACATCTGTATTGCCTCTCCCTGGTATCCGGACAGCGATATATTTTGTCAGCCGAAGACTAGATTTAGTTTCCTTTTTGACTCTGAAGACTGGATTTTTAGTGAATGTGTCAGATAATCCAGAATCAGATGGTCAGAATGTGTCGGCTTGTCAAGACAGGTATATTTTTCTTTGAGATAACTCTGGCTAGCGTTGCCTCTTCAATCAACATGGCTGACATGCTGACTTATGATAGCACAATCTCCACACACACCCTCTCTCTCACACACACACACATACACACTCATACATGTACACACAAACACTAACACAAACTGACACACACACACATACACACACTATCTCTCTCCCTATTTCTCTCTTGCATGCACTCAAGCTCGCACACACAGACGCTAACACACGGCACACACCTAGCTACAGTACAGAGGGATGATTAAGAGGAGGGAGAGAAAAAGAGAGAGAATGTGTGTGTGTTGTGTGTGTGTGTGTATGTGTGAGAGAGAGAGAGACTGAGAGTCCTCAGAGCTGCAGTAGCTGACTCAGTCCGTCTGTATAAATTACCTGCACATTCAGGCCAACACTTAACCAATAATCAGGAGGCTCGGTCAATACGACTGTAAAAAATAAATCCCACTGCCTGCACCATTACCCTGTCATTTGTCGCTCATGCCCTACCTGGTAAACCCCAAGGAATGTGCCGAACCTACGCCGGCCTTGGCATTTGTTGGGATTGGTAGAGAAACAATCAGAGACAAAGAGAATTACTATTGCTCAGGGCCTGGAGTATCTCCTGGGTGCAGTTATCAACACAATAACATTTACTTACGCAATTACTAACGCAGCGGCTAATGCAGTAGTCCCTAATGCAATCACACTGAACAAGGGAGAGGAGACATTTACTTTAGAGAGTGGAAATACGATTGAGTGGAAAGAGAGATCTATCTATCTGTGTCTACCCTGATATAGAGATATATACATAGATAGATAGATAGATAGATAGATAGATAGATAGATAGATAGATAGATAGAGATGGATAAATAGATAGAAAATGGAGTGAAAAAAGGCATAGAACTTCTGGGGTATGTTGAGGTGAAGTGAAAGCACCTGCAGAGACGTACAGGGTGAAATAAGAGAGAGAGAGGAAAGGGGGAGCAGAAAAGTGAGAGGATGAGTGCTGAAGGGGTGAGAAGGTGAGAGAATGAT
>NC_063212.1:7973634-7988634 GCF_017589495.1 Alosa alosa
CAAACCAGAAAAGGGACTCAAAGTGCTAAATACCGGAATTATCCTGTGCACCTACTGAACATATAGCTAGAAGACAATGGGGAGACATTAGCTGAATTTAATACATAATTTGAATTTGCCTAATAACCTGGATTTTAATTGAAGGAGTAGCACCTTTACTTTAAGATGTGGCTGTATATCCAGTCTCCCAAAGAATGAACAGAGATGCTCTCCTGAAACAAGCAAACTGGACAGCGTTTTCCCTGTCTGTTTAATCTTCTTTTAAGTTGCTCCAAGTCTAATGGCCTTCATGGTATACAATACGTAGTCCTGTGGTGCGGAAGGCTCTGTGTGTGAATAAATGTGAGAGACTCCTAAATGCGGGAGTGTCCTTCTATATGTAGGTCCTTTACATCCTCTGGTGGTATGGAGCCCAACGCCATCGCTTCATCTCCAAGCAACACTGGGGCTGTTGAGGTGCAATTGTCTGTGTGGCTTTCAAGGATTTGAACAATCCTGTGCTTTTAGATTTTGTGTGTTTGTGTGTGTGTGTGTGAGAGAGAGAGGTGTGTGTGTGTGTGTGTGTGTGTGTACAGTGTGTGTGTGTGTGTGTGTCTGTGAAATAATGGACTGGAGTTTATTTTCTGCTTTGCTTTCTTTCTAAAATCCACACTAGACGGAGACATAGCTCTCCTCTATTGTCTCAGGTCCAAATCGAAATCAATCGAAGGCAACCAGTGAGCCGTGGGATGGACAACGAGTGACACTTTAAGGAATCTCTCTCTTTCTCGCTCACTCTCTTTCTTTCTCTCTATCCCTCTCCTTTCTTCACCTCTTTCCCTCTTCCAATATCATAGTAGATTTTCAAATGAGCAACAGTGTGTCATCCATATGCCCTTCTCTTAGTTTAAAAGTCCTTTTATTCTACTAAGTGGTTCAAGAAATGTCTTTCAAGCCCACTATATGTGTCTTCATCTCTCTCAATCTCTCTCCACCTCTTTTTCTCTTCCTCTCTCTCTCTCCTCTCTCTCTCTTCCTCACACTCTCTTCGACTCTTCCACTCTCACTTTCTCTCTCCATGGAGGATGAACCTAGGCCCTTTTGTGATGGTTTAATTGGCATGAAATCGACCAGGGACCAGGGAACCAGGAATCAGTCTGACCCAGGCATACCCCCCACCAGCCCACCATGCCAGCCCACCATGCGGTCACCCTGAGGGGTGGTGATGATGGTGGTGGTGGTGAATCAGACAAGGTGATGGTGCCGAGGTGAGAAGAAAAGGAATTGAACGACGACGTTCTGTATGGGAATAAGAGTGGGGAGAAATGGGCCAAGCAATCGCTCTAATTGGCTTCATATGGTCTCCACAAAGCCAGGGTGCTCAAGTGTGTGTGTGTGTGTGTGTGTGTGTGTGTGTGTGTGTGTGTGTGTGTGTGTGTGTGTGTGTGTGTGTGAAAGAGAGAGAGCAAGGAGCGGAGCGGGAGCAAAATGGAAAGTAATCTCTTTCTTATGGACTATACATTTGCCTAATTGGCTGAGGGATAAGGCAGGATAATTGGATGGCCACTGATCAATGAGGTCTCGCTTAGGGAGAGGAGATTGTCATCGACTCTGTCCTGGACAAGACCACCCTCTGCTTCCTCCCTCTCTTCCCCCTCTTTTGCTCCATTCTCTCTCCCTCTGTTCTCTCTCTCTCTCTCTCTCTCTCTCCTCCTGTGTCTTTATGTGTGCATTTCATTTTCACTCCATGTAACCTTCACCTGCACACTGTCTTTCTGTAGTATGTCTACTTTTTTAGTCTAAATGTCGTCCTTTCTTCCAGAGTCTGTGGATGCGTCTGACTCTCTCTCAGTCCTAGTATCTTTACCCCTCACTATCTCACTACCACACATGCTGTGGCCCCTGTTTTTTTTTTTTTTTTTTTTTTTTTTTCTAGTCCTCCTTTCCTCCTTCTTCCCTCTTTCATGTCTTTCATTATCTCTCGCCTTTCCTCTGTCACTGGCTTTTGTTGTCTTCCCTCCTTTTTCAGGCAGACTACAGAGTAAACACGTGCACGTCAAGGCCAAGAAAGGCATTCAGGAGAAGAAGGGAAAAGAAAAGATGGAGGAATGTGGAAGACAAGTGAATGAGGAGGAACTGTGTCATGCCAGTGCCGCCATTCCTCTTTTTAATTAACACCTCCACATTCTTGCTCTCCCTCTTTCTTTCTTTTCTCTCTCTTTTTTTCTTCCCCTCTCTTTCTTGTTCTCTCTCTGTACACTCTCTCTGCCCACTACCTCCCTTAAAGCCTCAGCTTTGATTGGATGGCAAGTCTTTGCCCCCCTGCATACTCCTCCCACGCATCTGTGTGTGTGTGTGTGTGTGTGTGCACATACATCAGCCTTGGCCTGTCACAGACAACCACGCTTGGGCTGAACTCCTTGTCCGCCATCTTTTTCCCTCCCTTCCTTGCCATTGGCAAGGTTAATGAACAGCATATTCGGTGTGTAAGCAGCAACACAAACACACCACACAAGCTGCCGCGCACCAGGGGAGCTCGCCGCCGTGAGAGGGCACGTTCGCCATGAGAGACCCCCACATGAGCTTGCAGCTTCACAAGATTCTGTGAATCCTGTGATTTCGGAGGTGTAATCGAAACGGAAAATACATGACCTAGATTTCATAATTGCTTTCCATTTTGTTAGTGCGAAGTGTTTGTGAACAGCTGCCATCTGCAATGGTAGTTATTTTGTTTCTTATGACCAACAGCCAACTCTTTAATGGCATTAGCAATTAGGCAACAATAGTGCGCAGCAGTTACGGGGAAGGCTCAGTAATGTTCAGTAATGGCCTCTCTCCACTGCCTCTAATCATTGGTCATGACAGGCAGATTTGGGGAGTTAATGAGGTTAGTGTTGACCATGGATAATAATATTCATGAGCAGATGAAAAGCATCTCGTTGGCATCTCTTTTCTTTCTTTCTTTCTTTCTTTCTTTCTTTCTTTCTTTCTTTCTTTCTTTCTTTTTTTCTTTCTCTCTCTCTCTCTCTCTCCTGTCTCGCTCTTTCTTTGTCTCGCACTCAAATTGAAATGAGCTGTATTGTCATGACAAAGGATTTTTTTTTTACTCGTGTGAAATGAGTGTGAATCACGGCTAACTTTAATTACAGATGTTTTCTCATTCTCTCTCCGACTCTCTTCCCCCTCTCTTTTCTCCATTCTCTCTCCGACTCTCTTCCCCCTCTCTTTTCTCCATTCTCTCTCCGACTCTCTTCCCCCTCTCTTTTCTCATTCTCCTTCCCTCTGTTCTCTATCTTTCTTTCTCCCCTTTCTGTCCTCTCTCTCTTTCTCTCTCCCTCTCTAATTCAAGTTACTTCATTAGCATAACTGTGCATTAACGTACACACACACACACACACACACACACACACACACACACACACACACACACACACACACACACACACACACACACACACACACACACACACACACACACACACACACGTCTGACCCATATGTTCTCTCTGTCCAGGTCTTCCGGAGTGGAGAGGGGATGGGCATCCGTCTGGACAGCGCCTCGGCCTTCCAGGGTGCTGTGGTGTCGCCGCACTACGACTCGCTGCTGGTCAAGGTCATCTCCAGCGGCAAGGACCTGCCCACCGCCGCCGCCAAAATGCACCGAGCCCTCGTCGAGTTCCGCATCAGAGGGGTCAAGGTAGGGCCTGGAGTTTGTCCAGCATTGGACTAGCGTTGTCATTGGGTTTGCAGTTTGGGGGTGGAGTTTGCCGTTTTAGCAGTGTGTGTGTGTGTGTGTGTGTGTGTGTGTGTGTGTGTGTGTGTGTGTGTGTGTGTGTGTAAAGGGATTTCTGCAGTCAGGGGAGGTGTGTGGAATTTCAGATCGAACATCTGTTCAGTGTGTGTGGGGAGGTAGGGTGTGTGTTTATGCGGACATGTGGGACATGGGGGTGCAGTATGTAGGTGCATGTGTGCGTGTATTTGTGTATGAGGTGTGTGTCTGTGTTTAGTCATGGGTGGGGTGTTTGTGTGTAGGTGTGCGGTAGGTGTAAAGCAGCCTTCCGGCTCCAAATTAGTTTTAAATGAGTTGGCTTCTCCTTGTTGTTCGTTTTTAATCTGTGCAAATGAAGGTGCGGCCCTGTGTCATTTATTTATTTATTTACTTTGCACTCACTCGGTCGCTAGTCGATGTTTAATTTGCATTGTTGTTGTAGCATTTGTAAAGGATGAAAGGGACACGGCCCGGGTCTCTCACTCCATCGTGCCTTTGAAAAGCTCCACACTCTCACAGAACAACAAAAGCACCCATAGTGCCAGCCAATGACACACTAGCACAACAATGCTAATTCTAGCTAGCGCCCTGTGAGACGCTAATGCACAGATGCCATTCCTCGGGCCCAGATGGTGAGCCTTCAGATAAAAGCTGAGATGTTTGGGATCAAAGAAGTGGCCCTCACTTGTCTCTCAGTGTGTATTAGAGTGATTACACAACAGTCTTCAATCAGCTACCATGCAGGCCTCAGTGAGGTAATCTCTCTGGCGAGGGCCTTTTGTTGTTCATGGCTGGATGAGGAGGTTAGGGGATGGACTGGATGGGCTCAATGGTGGGAGAGACGTTCGCAAGGAGGCAATATAAGGTTTCTTCACTTCACTGAATCATCAATAAATCAAAATAGCACTGCACAGTTTGGAATATTTATAGTACACAGTATAACATGGGAAAGGAATTATGTTAGCAAGTAAGCTATAATGACCATGGGAGTTGTGTTACAATAATAAGAACTTTGCCTTTGTAATTTTATGCACCATGCAATATCAGTAGATAGTTATGCGGACAGGTTGTCCTTACTGGCCTACTTAAAGCTTTGTTGACAATTCAATGGCAGCTTACTCAACACCTTCACACATTCACTAACTTTTAGAGGGCATTGCTTCCCTTTTAGAGGGTAAGTCAATGGTGTTTGCAACAATGGCGGTTCAGAGCCTTTAATCTCAGGTGTCCACTAAGACCAGCTGTTCCAGCTGAAATGTGCTGTGCTTGCCCTCTAGACAGGCGGAGGGGGGATAGTAGTACACAGAAAAGAGCACAGGTCAAGAAGATGTTATTTTCTAGAGAAAAATGGCTAATTTCCAGTATCCAAAAAGAGTTATGAACACATTCATATATGTTTATATCTATCCAGACCTCATCATGACATCTGACAAAAGGCGTATGGTGGTCAAAGGCATTATCGAGTGGTAAAAGTTTTATAACATATTCTGATACTTCAAGTTGTAATGGCTTACACTATAACATCATAACATTAACACTTGTATGCAGTCATTATCATATTCAACTTTATTGTCATTTTGTAGGGTAAAGAAGCTGTACCTGAGCCTGCTGGTGCAGGAGCGCAGGCTTCTGTATCGCCTGCCAGATGGAAGTAGGGTGAAAAGACCATGGTGTGGGTGGGTGGCATCCTTGACAATGGATTTGGCTTTGTTTGTACAGCGTTTATGATATGTGTTGTGGATGGAGGGGAGTTGGGAGCCAATAGTCCTTTGTGCAGATTTCACTGTAGTACCATACAGAGATGCACTTTGTGAGTATGCTCTCAATGGTACAGCGGTAGAAGTCTGATAGAATTCTAGAACATAGGTGTGTTTTCTTAAGTAGGGTCCGTAGAAAATGAAGGTGCTGATGTGCCTTCTTCACCAGACTGGAGGAGTTGAGAGACCAAGAAAGATTTTCTGTGATGGGGACCCCAAGGAACTTAAAGCACCGCTGAGGAGGGGTGTGTGTGCCTTGCTCTTGGTTCTCCTGAATTCCACAATGACCTCCTTGGTCTTCTGGATGTTGAGTGCCAGGTTATTGTTTTTACACCACATAGCTGAACCTCATCCCATATGCTGTTTCATCCTCCTCTCTGATCATCTGCGAACTTGATTATGGCATTGGAGCCATAAACAGGGGTGCAGTCGTGGGTGAAGAGGGAGTAAAGTAAAGGGCTCAACACACAGCCCTGAGGCACGCTAGTGTTCAGGGTGATAGTGGAGGAGGAGAGACGTCCTAATTTAACAGCCTGGGGTCTGTTAGTAAGGAAGTCTATAGTCCAGTTGCAGAGTGAGTTGCTGATGCCAAGCTGGCTGAGCTTGGAGATCAGCTTGGAGGGGATCACAGTGCTGAATGCTGATCTTAAACTTGAAGTTAATTAACAACATTCTAACATTGGGACTGTTCAGGTGGGTGAGTGCCAGGTGGAGCGCTGTTAATCTGTTGCGTCGGTAGGCAAATTGGTACGGGCCCAGTGCAGAGGGCAGACATGATTTCAGTTGTGAGAGGGCCAGCCTTTCAAAACGTTTCGCAATGATGCATCATCACTATGTATAAATAGTTAATGTATATTGATGTATATCAATTATTCTGATTCATTATGAATACTTTAGAATCCTCTATTTATCTATTCATAGTGATTTTTGGATACTGGGTGTGTTACCGGAAAAGATTTCAGTGTTTTTCATCATGCATTGTCTCCTCTGTTGCTTCATGCGCATCTGCTGTTTGACACGTCGTCACCAGAAAGGGCATAGGGGTGCAGTCAGTCGTAACTTGATTAGGTTTCCACTCTCTTTGTGAGGGTGCCCCAGGATGGGTCCGGTAGCGATGAATTATGCAGGTGCTGGTGCTTGTTCTCTCTAAACAAGTCAGGGTAATGATTTTCCTGCTGAGCCTACGCGTGTGACGCAAGAACAGAGAGCCAAATGGTAAGCAAAGGTGAGATTGAGAAACTCTCTGCGTTCAGGACATGGTTGTTTTTTTTCCCACCCAACAGAGGACGGGGTGCGAGACTTCTGAACATCCCCCCACTGCAGCTGTCAAACCAGCCTGGCCTTTGCGTTCGAGCTCTATTCCATGCAGGCAAAATCCTTTAAGCTTCTGCAAGCAAATGCTGCAAATGGCTAACATTAGCATCCACCCGAGAGAGGCCTGGAGGCTAACTGGCCTCTGAATGACATGCTAAACACTCCTCTGCAAAAGAGCTCTGAACCCCCTGCCGCTCGGTCCAGATGCTTTATGGTGTTACTTCCCCACCCGCAGACTTGATGTGTTGAGCTGAGCGGAGCGCTAAAATGCCATCCAAAATGGAAGGACAAAACTATACCTGGGGATGTAGCAAGTGTGCCATGGCCTGAACTGCCCACCATGTTGCCTTCCCAGATTTCGCACGTTGTAACAGCCCAGCTCCAGACCGCAACAAAAGCAGAGGACGCCTGCATTTAGATTTAAGAAACTCTTAATTTATGAATTAAATTGATCAAAAAATATGGTTTGTAAAGCTGCAAAAGAGCACAGCTCATGGGTCATTCCACGTCAATTCAACCAGGGCCCACTTAGGTCTCAAAGAATTCTGAAAAAATTACCAGGTGTACCTATGTTACCCAGGAGACACACTGTAAAATTACTCTTTTGTAAGATCAATACTTTCCAAGGGGGTGTCGATTTTGTTCGGCCTCTTTTTTTTGTCAAAGTTCACAAGCCCACAGCGCAAGAACTAAACCATGTAGGAGGCTCAAATTTTGCATGCTGGTACATAAATAGGAATAGTATGTAGCAAAATCGTCACGTTTGGTCTGGATAATCCGTTTAAGCCTTCAGAAGACATATTTGTACTCAACATAGGCTCTTGATTTATTTCCTTACTGAGATAAGTAGAAACACTCTCACAAAAAGCAATGAACAGAAAACAAATCCCTTCAGGGTCTGAACAGCAGACCTCACAAGTCTGAAAAATAATTTTGGTCATCATTTTCAGAGCACCCAGAACACCTTTTTTGATATTGATTATCCAGACCAAACGTGACGATTTTGCTACATACTGTTCCCATTTATGTACCAGCATGCAAAATTTAAGCCTCCTACATGGTTTAGTTCTTGCGCTGTGGGCTTGTGAACTTTGACAAAAAAAAGAGGCCGAACAAAATCGACACCCCCTTGGAAAGTATTGATATTACATAAGAGTAATTTTACAGTGTGTCTCCTGGGTAACATAGGTACACCTGGTAATTTTTTTCAGAATTGTTTGAGACCTAAGTGCGTGGGCCCTGGTTGAACTGACGTGGAATGACCCTCATGCAAAAATATCACATAAGAAGTGCAGTTGTTATGCAGTACACAAAAATGCTATAACTGCTTATTGCACTGTGTGAACATGTTACAACTGGCTTATTACACAGTCATTACAGTACCACAACAATGGGCACAAGTGAGGCCCTGGCTCTATGCCTTTGCATTTCCAATGCAAATCATGTTTGGACCTTTGCTATGTAAAACAGCTGGCAAATGATGGTTGAGGGGGAGTGAGAATCAGGTGGATGAGTATGTTGGGGGTCGGGTGGGTGAGTGTGTTGGGGGGGAGAATCGGGTGGGTGCGGTGGGTGAGCCAGTCTTTCTGGTGGAGCCAGACAGAGGAATGCAGACTAATTAACCACTTTATGGCCCCAGCGTCTGCTCTTGCTGCTGCTGCTGCTTCTGCCACTGCCGTGTCTCCATGCCAGGTATCTCTGCTATGCCACACGCTGCCGAGTTCTTCATCTCCCTACTCTCTCTCTCTCTCCCTCTCTCTCTCTCTCCCCCTCTCTTTCTCTCTCTCTCATTAGAGACGCAGGCAATGGGCCCTGAGCAGAGAGGCTCATTGTGGCTGGGGAAGATGCCGGGGCTCTGAAGGAGTCTGAAGAGAGGGAGAAAGGAAGGGACAGAGAGATGGGAGAAGAGGAGAGAGGAGGGATGGAGTGACACTCCAGAAGAAAGGAGTGATAGAAGAAGGGCAGGAAAGGGGAGGAGAGAAGAGGAGGAGTGACGGGGGGGGTGGTGGGGGGTTGTATGGGTGGGGGCAGAGTGGGCACAAATTGTGACAGTCAGGAAGATGGAGTGAGAGATGGTAAACGCCAGTGACGTGTGAGGCGGCAGTGCCCATAGCAACTGTCACCGAGGAGCACATCTCGTGCTGCCGTTTGTGAGTGTGTGTGTGTGTCTGTGTGTGTGTGTGTGGGGGGTCTTTGGGCACGAGAGAGATTGCCTCTATGCTAATGTCGGCACATTCAGCCCCGCGTTCATGGATGCAAGATGGTCCTACCCGCCCCTGTCTGTTTGTCATACATCAAGGGAGGAGAGGATTGTCAAGACGACTAGCTTCTTCTCCACATCAATAACCGCAGGGAAGGCTGGAAGCAGGAGACGTGCAGAGTAGCAACGGCCATTCAATCTGCGGGTGTCATCTGACGTCTCTGAATGAGCCATGAAGAATGGTGGCTCCAACAATAGCCCTGCTCTTAAAGGTGAAGGAAACACCTATTCACATCGCCATGGAGGTGTGTACATCGGCAAAGAAAAATGTGATATGGAGAAACAGAAACGTACGACACACAGGACTCAGAAATGCTTTTCATCCCACTTTTTGAAGAAAAGAGCACAGCGTCATTCCGTCAATTCAACCAGGGCCCGCAATTACTACCATACCTATATTGCCCAGGGACACAGTGAATATTTACAAAGACTTCACACTTCATCTTCAATTGATGGATAGGGACCAAGGCAAATAATTGTCTGTTTCCGAGTGAAAGTGTTGATCCTGTTTTGATAATCTGAAATCCCAATAATCCTTTGATTGGAGCATGTGCTCAATTTGGGTATGTCTACAAACACACAAGCGCATAAACTGATCATAAAAGTAGGAATCTTTTCAAGATTAATGATTATCACATGCTTGATTGAGAATGTATATCTGGATTAGGAGAGAGAGAGAGAGAAAGAGAGAGAGAGAGAGAGTATTTGAGGGGACAATGGGTGACTATGCCATCATTATTTTAACATAATGACTTTTTTTTTCCTTCCCGTAATTTGTTTTTGTTCTAATTACACAATAATTATACTCATTTTGGAGGCATTACTTGTGTATGATTGCTTTATAATGATCCATTGTTCATGTCACTCTGAGAGAGAGGGAGAGAGAGAGGGAGGGAGGGAGAGAGAGAGAGGAGAGAGAGGGAGGGAGAGAGAGGGAGGGAGAGAGACAGAGGGAGAGAGAGGGAGAAAGGCTGGTGAAGGGTGAAATTTGAGAAATTCTCGTCAACTGAGATTTGTTTTCGTGTTCCAAGCAAGAGACCTCAGCATTTGCCTTGAGTCATCGCTTGCTGCTGTCCGTCTCTGACCTTTTACTTATCCTCCTTCGTTCCCTCGTTCCCTTGTCCACTCTCTGTGTGTTCTGCCCTGCTTCCTGTCTTTAGTCTCTCTAATCTCATGAAGAATCCCACGCTCTCCTCCGCGACCTTATCCCCCGGAAAAGCATTCTGTCCACTCCTGTCCAGCCTCGGAGCTGTCCGTCTCTCTATCTGTCTGCCTCTGCTTCACCTTGTCCGGCATCTCGTCCCACCGTGTCCAACCTCCATTGACCTCCGTCGCCGTAGTCTGTTGATCGCCCCGTCATCAAAGTCTCCCTGCAGCTTCTCGCTCTTCATCTCACTGTCTCATTCCGACGCTTCTTATGCCTGCGTCCTTCACTGCCCACCTGTGCCTCTCGATCTTCCCTCACATCACCTTTCCCTCTCCCTCTCTCTCTCTCTCTCTCTCTTTTTTTTCTTCTCTTCTCTCACTTTAAGTCTTATCTCAGCTCCTCATTTAACTCAAATAGACTACACTGACATTGGTGTACTTCCTCCTCTCTCTCTCTCTCTCTCTCTCTCTCTCTCTTTCTGTTATCATGTATTTTTCATTGCTCAGTAGGGTATTTTCAGCTTCTCCCCAGCTTGTCAGGCCAGTGGTACTTTTGAACCCCAGCTAGCCAAGGCCAAGAGAACAACCAGACACTAGTCTTCCTCCTGCTTTACCCCCCTCCTCTCTCTCTCCCTCTCTCTCTCTCTCTCTCTCCCTCTCTCTCTCTCTCTCTCTCTCTCTCTCTCTTTTCTCACTCTGTTTGCCAGGAGCGCTCTTGTACAGTCCTGTCAAAGTTCCAGCCGCGCTTTCTCCTCAGAAGTTTGAAGGCAGCGCTCAGTTGAAATCTTTCCCTCTGCCCCTGGGTTGGTTCCTCGGGGTGCAGTCTGACAGTAGTCATGCCACAGGTCAATCTACAGAACTCAGAGACATCAAATGGTTATGTTTTTTCAGTGCACTTAGAGATGCAAGGGGGCATTGCTGATGTTTGCAGTGCTTTTGTGCAGTCTATCTGTACAGACGGGTTACAGTCAGCGTTATCTAACGAGCCGTCCTTCATTTGAACCTTTTCTGAAAATATTGCTGGCTATTGAGCAGTTGTAAAGCCAATCTTCATAGAACTACAAAAAAACCTTTATTTTCACCTTGAAAGGATTGGTTTATGGAAAATCTTTTCAAGTACCATTTGGGGGAAATTATGACCAAGGTTGTCATGCTTAAATGACGCTGCAAGTTACACATCTGAATGTTTGGGAAGGCAAGGTCAGCATCATCACACCCCAGCTCTAAGAAACAAAATGCAAAACATATAGTGCAGCTTGTGAGTTGAGGGTATAATCTGACCAGTCAACTGAAAATTCAATCGCTGTTAAAACCTGAGTTTTACACCAGGAGAGAAATCACTCTCGATGTCCCTGAGCTAAGATGGATTTCTTTGTGTATGCTTATAGGAGTTCTCCATGAAGTTGTTTTGAGGATAATTTCCACAATGCTTCCAAAACATATCTTTCCTATAATTATCCTCAAACTGCCTATGCTTATAGAAAAGATATGTTCTGTAAGCAATGAGGAAATGATCCTCAAGACAACTTGCCCATTCATATCTCTCCTATAAGCAAGGATGTAGTGGTAAAATAAGAGGTGGGTAAACTATGAATTCTGTGATCTCGGTAAGGTGGACTGCGTCATACAGTATTATATTTTAAAAAAAGGCATTCAGAACATGGTTGATGATGGTGGTTATTGTCTAATGTTTATAGCAATACCAGTAGTATTAAATGGTTCTTAGAGTGTTGATAAGTGTTCATATTGTGAATGTGGATAATACAGTGTGATTTTTTGAATGTTAATAATTGCAATTGGTGAATAAACTCTTTTGAGAGGTGGATAAACTCTAATAAGAGGTGGATTAACTCTATTTCTGAAATTTCAGAGGTGGATAAACTGTGTTCACTTGCATTTAGCCTCCACTACATCCCTGCCTATAAGCATAGACAAAGAAAAGTAGTTTGACGATAATCTCCCACTATGTATGTATAGTCTGTTCTGAGCATCAAAACCAAATGCATGCTATATTAATAGCAGTGTGTAGGAAGTGCTTGTGGCTTTGATTAGAGATGAATGGAAGGGACTCACGGTCATGTCAGGAGTTCTAGCTTCAAGTGTCTCCCACACAACAGCTTTGTCACCGCTCAGATAAGGTGAGAACGACACACACACACACACACACACACACACACACACACACACACACACAGAGCACATTCGTAGGAGTTCGCGCATCTTGTGGCACGTGAGGCGACAGCAGCAACAGACTTCCCACGTCAAGCTCGGCCACGGGTAATAGCTCTGGCAGTTTTATTTGCGCACACTTGACGTGGAATAGCGAGTGTACTCTCCACCCCCCCCCTCCGACACACACACACACACACACACACACACACACACACACACACACACACACACACACACACTCCCCTCCCACCGCCCCTCCCAGAGCTGCATCTCGCACCTCGTCGCCCTTATATGGCCTCTTCCCCTGATCTCTTTCGCACCACTGGCCTGTCGTGTCACCGCCGTTCAATCCGCCTACACGGCGTCTGACAAGACTGCGCGACGGCTCAGCATTAACTCCTTCGCCTAATTCGATACTTTCCACCGTGCCATCATCTTCCTTGTAATGCTCGGCCGAGCGTGGACCCGGTTGCTTCCATGCGGCATATCTCCCGGGCGCACATTAACTTTATTTAATGGCTTAAATAGCTGTGTCGTTAAGGGCAAGTGTGTTTTTAGTAATAATAATGATAAGCCCATAAGCTTTCAGCCACACACACACACATGGAAACACACACAAATACACTCACACACACACACACACACACACATATGGACACACATGGGGAAGGGAATAAGAGAGATAGCAGCCAGCTGGCCAGAAAGTATTAGTGAGGGCAGGGAAGAAAGTAGAGAGAGAGAGAGAGAGAGAGAGAGAGAGAGAGAGAGAGAGAGAGAGAGGCAGAGAGGCAGAGAGAGACTATTAGTTACAAGGCGTGCATTAGTTCTGGTTGCACACCCCGACTGAGTACAGCCTGTCGGTTAGAGTGTCACAGCGCAACAGGGAATTAAAGACAGAGCCTGCCAGTTAGTGACACACACACACTTACACACACACACACACACACACACACACACACACACACACACACACACACACACACACACACACGTGCCATGCTGAGAAAAACACAACTGAGTTGTACTGCATATACAGTACTTGCAAGTGTTCACAACAAGTGTTCAAGCCCATGAGAAAGCCCAATGGAACACATTTGGTGTTTAGCACATCTGTTTGTGTGTGTTTGTAGATGTGTGAGGGATAGATCATATTTGATCTCTGAGAAGAACACACACTCACAAACACACACACACAACCCCCCCTCCCACACACACACACACGCACGCAGGCACGTAAACACACACACAGAGGCCCAATTGTTTTAGACACCTCTCTTTCAGCTGCATTCAACTGGAATAAAGCCTTGGGCAGAAATTAAATCGGAAACTTTGACCCACTAATCTGTAATTACAACCCTGCTGCTTATAGCAACTTTTTTACCTATTAGCTGTGGGTGTGTGTGTGGGTGTGGGTGTGTGTGGGTGCTTTATGCATGGGTCTTCATGCATCTGTTTTGTAATGAATACCTCAAATAAATGCCACTCTGTTTCACACTTTCACAAATATGCATAGATAGCACACACACACACACACACACACACACACACACACACACACACACACACACACACACACACACACACACAGGATCTTGGGTACTTGGAGGGGACTTTGAAGCACTAATCGGGATTATATGGTGGGAAATCAGTGTGACTGCCTTTCAAGGGGAGTGGGAGAGAGAGAAACAGAAAGAGAGTTGGTCTTGAGAAGAGGAGAAAATGGAGAAAGAGAGTGGGAGAGAGGCAATGTTGTGAGAGAGAGGAAGAAAGAGAGAGAGAGAGCTTGCTGAAGAGGAGGAGATGGAGAAATACAGAGAGAGAAAGAGATCAAGAGGAAGAGAGAGAGAGAGAGAGAGAGAGAGAGAGAGAGAGAGAACTGATTTGGCCTCTCCTTCTCCCCCTGTTTCCCCCTCCACCACTGTCCTTTGTGCGCTGATCTGAGGGAGAGAGGTTTGGAGTTGTGTCTGACAGTCAGTATCACAGCACTGATCTGGGGCTATGCACGCATGTAAGCCCCGACATCAAAGACCAAGCCATTCCTATCGTCTTCTCCGCAAAACACCCCCACACACACACCCCCACCCACCACACACACACCCCACCCACCACACACACACACACACACACACACACACCACACACACACCCACCACACACACACACACACACACACACACACACACACACACACACACACACACACACACACACACACTCTTTTTCTCCCTTCTCCTCTCTGTGTCACACTGCTTATCTCTGACTCTTTTTCTCGATTCTCTTTTATCTCCCACTCTCTCCCTCTCTATCTCTCGCTCTCTCTCTCTCTTTCTCCTTATCTCTGTATCCCTCTCTCCTGCTCTTTCTTCTGCCACTGGCCAGCTACCTCCCACCACTCAATTTTCATTAACTCGGAGTGAGAGAGAGAGAGAGAGAGAGAGAGATGTTGAAATGGAGTGACCTTGGTGGGAGCGTGGCGAATGGGGTTAAGACCCCACAGCGAACGCGCTTCACCGTGCCTCTCCTCCAGTCGCCTGAGAGCACCGCGCTGACTCTTTCTCCTCCTGAGCCCATGTAGATCTGATGTTAGCGTATGACCAACCATG
>NC_063212.1:7993634-8021134 GCF_017589495.1 Alosa alosa
TGTCTGTCTGGGAGCTTTAAAAACCGGTGGATGATCAATAAAAAGAGGGAGGACATTTTTGCCAGCCCACGCAGAATGAGCTTGCATAAATAACTGCCCGGCGGTCTGTTAATATTTAATGCTGGGTCCAAAATAAAGGCTGGCTGTGTTTGTGAACGGGACTTTTGGGGGGCACGCAGAGCTAGGCGAGGCACGCCACCCACCCTCCCCTTGGTCCGTTCTAATTCTCTTTTATGCTTTTAAACAATTGCCTCCTCATCCAGCTTTATTGACTTGACAAGCTGTGGACCCGGACAGACGGGGCATTGCGATGCATTAGCTCGCTCCCCCTGGCCCCCTTCTGGCCACAGCCTGCCTTCGTTTAGCATTAGCGCGCTGCTCCGCTCGATCGTCTGGGACGTCCCCGCAGCCAGCGTTAGGACTCGGAACAGGAAAAAGTGCATCCCGGAAGCTGCGCTTTCAGTTGTGTATTTATAGCCTGGTGCAGCGCAGCGCAGAGTGGAGCAGAGCGGAGGAGACCCTGTGTTTGTTAAGGAACTTTAACAAGCTGCTGCTGAGACCCCGGCGTACCAGCGCTGCCTTTGTATTAGCGCCTTTATGGCACTGCAGCCACTAATGATCTTACTGTGCCTTGATGTCGACTAGAGTGCATCTGTTGTTATGTTACTCATTTTTATGTCTGTTTTTAACTTCCTTTGATGTTACAGACTCTTGCATCCAAGTGAAGCATAGTAAAAGAAAGATGCATGGATACATTTTTTCTGTATTTACTGTATCATTACTTGTTCTGCTACAAGATAAGGCTTAAGTGCATCATGGATTATGCATTGACATTGCATTTAATTGGCATAAAATGGATATAATTTGAATTGATCAGCAATATATTAATTAGTACTCACCAGTATTACACGAAACATAATCTTTCCACCAGATGTCAAGTGATCCAGTGTTAGACATATTTTGTGAGTCAAAGCTGTGATCTGAAGGCCTGCCAGGTCTGCTACGGGAGCAGCATTAAAACTCTGCCTGTCTGGCTGTGTGTAGGCTGAGGCCCGGCTCTGCTGTGCTCGGCTCCATTCGCGGGGAGGCCCGGGGAGGAGGTTGCGCGGGTTAGCATTAGCATGCACGGCGTGGTGTCCTTGGCCGCTTCGGCTAACTGGGTCTCCAAGGTGTCGGAAGCGAGGTAGAGAGACCACCCGGGGGGTGGGGGGGGGGGGGGGTTGAGGCGGACAGGCCTCGGGCCCCCCGAAGTCTAGCAGCAGGCCCGACAGGACCCCTCACCGAGCCGGGGAAAAAGAGAGGGAGGAGAAGAAAAGAGGGAAAGAGGGAAAAACATCCCCATAAGGACTGGAGGAAAGAGAAGAGTAGGGACCTGTCAAAGGGGTGTGGGAGTTTATGTTGACATGTTTGCTTTATGAATGTGTTTGGTTTTGTGCGTGTGTTGAGTCTGTGTGCCTGAAATACAGGTGAGAAAGCAGGAGACAGAGACGGGTGGTGTGGAAGAGAGGGAAAGTAGAGAAACTAGGTTGGCACTTTTATGTATGCTTGCATTGGCCCTGTGTCTCTGTGCGGAGCTGAACCAGGAAATAACACTGAGAGGGAGAGGGAGAGAGAGAGAGAGAGGTGGTGCATGACAAAAAGTTGAATAAGAAGAAGAAAAAAGAAGTCCTCTAGTTGTCCCGTCCAGTTGGGTAGTTGGGCTGTCCGTATGTGTCAAGATGGCAGAGAGATGAGGTGTCAGAAGTCCCGTTTGGCATCTTCATTACTTCTTCTTCAGCAGACAGGAGAAGGTAGGCAGAGTAAGGGTAGAGATGTGTGTGTGTGTGTGTGGGTGTGTGGGTGTGTGTGTGTGTGTGTGTGTGTGTGTGTGTGTGTGTGTGTGTGTGTGTGTGTGTGAGTGTGTGTGGGTGTATGTGAGAGAGAGAGGAGCGTGAAGAAGTGAGTACGCCTGTCCTTCATCATCACTGTCACCCTGATCAGTCTTCATCTGTGTCAGGACATTTGCTGTAATGCTTATAGGCATCTGTCACCAGAGCAGGCCCCAGCCATGACCCATTTCCACCATGAAACACTTCATTTCTTACCTCAGTCTCATTGCTGTCGGATTTCAAGCACACATACAGTAGATGAAAGCATGCTGCGATAATAAAAGTGATTGTAGAACGTGAACTGTATACAGATGAATATCATCCTTATTATTTAACTATTTTATCCCTTACATTGTAATCACTCACTAGCTATGTGGATAATGATCAACTATGGGCAGCTCTACTTCATTAACGTAGTCCTACTGTACATAACACACATACGCACACAACACGAGTTTAAGCGATTTGTTTATACTCATTCATGTGGTTCATATCATTCGGTTGTGCCGCTAATCTGTTAGCTCCCATTCATCTGTTCTGTTGTCTGTCTGTGTTTACTACGGTGCAGGTTGCGGCAGATGAATAAACTCTTGGATGTTGTGGCTTGCATTTGACCTTCATCCCTGCCCAGTATTTTTGATTGTGTGTTGATGTCACTGATAGGATTTGGCTAGAACTGAAGGAACTGGAGCAGAACGTCTGGCATTCTGAGACTGAATCACCTGTCATGGCAATCAACAAAACCATACGCTTATTCTGCAGGTAGTGAGAAATACTGTACTAAGTATCCCAGACACTAAATATGTTTTGTCCATAACCATTTCTAACTCAATAGGTCAATGCAGAGTAATCAAGTACCATCAAAAGAGAAAAGGAATGCATTTGTCATGCTGGATAAGAATGACCTCCCATTTTGTCTCTGCTGGGGGGAACATAGTCATTGTTGCATTATGGTCAGAAGAACCATTTATATCCATGTAACCTACAATTAAGGGACACTAAAATAGAAATCTTCCTCATTTGTCACTTTCAGACTCACTTTAAAGGTTATGGTCTGTGGTGAACATGACACCCTTAATTAACTGCCTTCCAATGTCACATGATTAATCACCAACTCAATTAGCCAGGTTTTCTGAAACCCCCCTCAGCGTTCTAGAACGCATTAACATTCCCAGTGGCTCTAGGTGCGGTGACAGGAGAGAGGAGAGCGTTGTCCGTGTTTACCACGTCACCTTGGGAGACAGCCCGAGGGTGCATCGCAGTATCGCTACCCCACCACCAGCACCGCCACCACCACCACCACCCCCACCCCCCACTCCCGTTGCCATAACCACAAAAAAACTCCGAACAACATAATCCGCCGTCTTGTCACGCTACCTAGGGTTTATTGAGTCTCCTCATTGATTGCGCCCATTAAATCGGTGTTAACCTTTCCGCCGGATGGCGAATGTTCTAGGGGGCAGTGGGTTATTTCCCCGCTAATACACCCTACCTGACCCAATCAACCAGCACTCATTTTAAAGACCCGGCACCCTATGTCACCCAGAGTGACGCATTAAGGCCCATTGGAGCCGCATTGAGGTGCTAATAGTGAGACGATAATGGCTGGGCCGTAGTGATTTTGTTCTCTTAAGTGATGGTGATCCTAATAGGAGTGGATGGGGGTGGGTCTTGAGTAAAAGGCTGCAGCCCAGAGAGGCTGCTGAGACTTGGCAGAGACACCAGGCAGAGAGAGCCAGCTCCACCCCCTCCATCTCTCTCTGTCTCTCGCTCTCTCTCTCTCCTCCACTCTTCTCTCCTCTCATTCTCTCCTTTCCTCTGCCTACGCTACTAGCATATAGCGTAGTGTAGCATAGCATAGCACGGCAACGCTCAAGGGATCTTGGGCTACTGAAGCCCAGCATGAAGTTTGGCAGGGGCTTCAAACACGGAGCTTTGTGGTTTTATTGCTGTGCACTCCACGTGGGAGAGAGGGATGAGAGAGATGGAGGAGAGGGGAGAGGAGGATGACAGAGATGGAGGAGAGGGGAGAGGGGGTAGGCATCAGGCCCGGATTAGGGGAAGTGAGTGGGAGAGTAGGGAAAGCAGTTGGGGGTGTAGGAGGGTGTCCAGGGGGGTCCAGGGGTGAGCTGGGTGGCAAGAGAGAGGCTACAAGGACACACCCGGGGGTCTTGAGGCCTGAGAGCTGGTGGTGGATGAGTTGCATGAGATTGATGAGAGTGGAGTTGCATGCCTGTCCAGGGTGAGATGGTCAGTGTGTGTGTGTGTGTGTGTGTGTGTGTGTGTGTGTGTGTGTGTGTGGAGACTGAGACGGAAACTGAATTAGCTTACCAATAAACACTCGTTAATTAGACAAACTGGGGCAAAGGGCAAATCGAGTGAGAGCAACATACTCTTCTATCTGTCTCACACGCACACACACACACACACACACACACACACACACACACACACACACACACACAGGCTCTGCTTTGTGCTTATGCTGTGTGTTTCCTGTGCAGGTCTCTGTCCACAGGGAGGGTAGTGTGAGAGCTTGGCCAGTGTCTAATCCATTGCAATGATATGAGCAGCACATATCAAATCACACACGCCTCACCACAGAGGGTCATAGCCATTAGCCCTGTAGTGTGTGTGTGTGTGTCTTCGGATTGAAGAATCGAGTGTTTGCTTAGTGTTTTTTCTTTAGAAATGAAATGTAGTTTAGGGGTTTCAGAAGGCTTTTGTTTGTGTGAGAGGGTATATTTATTCATTTATTCGTACACACGTGTGTGTGTGCATGTGTAGGTGTGTGTTTGTGTGTGTGTGTGTGTGCATGTGTGCTTGTGTGTGTGTGTGTGTGTGCGTGTGTAGGTGTGTGTGTGTAAATGTGTGCGTGTGTGTGTTTGTGTGGGTCAATGTTTGTCTTCCCCTACTGGTCTTCAACTGTTTGTCTGCCTTCGCCCATGATGAATTGATCATAAATACTGTAGGACATCTCCTCTATTATTCAAAAATCATTGTTTATGCAGTGTTTACGCAGACAGATTTAACAGATTCTTTAACCGTGTGTGTGTGTGTGTGTGTGTGTGTGTGTGTGTTTGTGTTTGTGTGTGTTTGTGTGTTTCTGCATGTCTATGTGTGTTTGCCTGGCCAGGCCTGTCGGCTGGATAAATAGTGAATACAGGGTTGAAGATAATGCCTGGGCACACATGCTCACACACACAAAGAAACAGGCACACACACACATACACACACACACACACACACACACACACAGACCATGCACACTCACTCACACACCCATTTTGCTGGAGAGCAGCTCAAATGGCCTTTATTGGCATGGCGAAAAATTCTAGCAAAGTACTTAGGGACCGTTCGTTATTTATAAACGGGATCACCGGAGGGATTTTGAGTGCTTTGATTAAAAGTTGCATGACCCTCCCCTGCCTGCTATATAATTTTCAACGACCCTCCAGCAGCATTTTCAAAAATGACATGACCCTCCCCAGACAATTGTCGTGTCTTCCGTCCACGCTCTTACGCGCTATGAAAACACATCAACATATGCTACCGCCCTAAAATCAACCTCTGCTTTCTGATCTTACACATCACACTTCACCAAGATGGTGGCCATTTCAGTAGATTTACTCACTAACATTGTTGTGGAAACACAATAAGCATGGAAACTAAATGCACACTTCCTGCAACTGCATTAGCCTACTTGAAAAGTTACTCCTCTAGTAAGTATTCACATGAAATAAAACAATAACGCATTGAGACCATTCAACAAAGTACACTGGGTAATAACAAATTCAACACATGAACTTGTTGCTATGGACCTCGATCTCTAGGCTTCCTCAGTCATTGTAAAGCTGCTTGAAGCTGAACATTATCCAAAACTCAATTTTTCAGACGAGCGTCAATTTGGGGAGCTTGCTACACTCCTTCCTTCTCAAATGACTTGAAAAGGCCGGTTTGCACAATTTCACAAATAATCACAGGGACCTAAAAAATACCTACCATGCCAACTTTTTCCGGGTTTATCATTTTAACGTTTCCCTGCTGTCTTGCCGTTTAATATTTTCCCCGTAGAATATCCCATATTACTGTAATACTCTCATAACATTAGTCCTGCATTCTGGCCTGTCTCTGTGTTGTCCTGTTGTTGCCCCTTGCCCTTCCAGTGAAACAGATGTATTCAAATCATCGTTTTGCTTGCTTGAATCTAACTCAGAGTGATGTTAACCTAGGCCTATTTAAGTTAACGGCGGGTTGTCGTGAGAGCACGATTCATTAAGCGCTTTGCAGTGTTGGGGCCGTGAGCTATGCCTACGTCGCACCTGCCAGGCTACTCAGCTGAACAAAGAATTCCCCTGTATATTCACTCCAAGTTGGCCTACCATAACTTACCCAATTCTGTAGACCATAAACTGGCTATTTATATGACCAAATGTATTTGTTCAACTTTATGAAGCAAATTACGCACTGCTACTTGGAACGTAACACATTTTTTTGTTGGCAGGAGAGAATGACAGCGATTAACAAATTGCACTTGTTGCTGGTTACCAATAAATACTATATTTTTTTTTTTACAACAAAAACAGAAAGGATGGAGACAGCAAAGCTAGAGATGGGCAGGAACGAGGTCAATTGGTAGAAATGCTTGTCAAAGCGTTAGGAGCTGGATGTGTGGATGAATGAAGCACAAGTATGCTTTATGTTAAGCATGCACACTGTTTAAAGTTAGGCTACACGGTAAACTACAAGTAAACCAAAGTTAAATTTAACTTTTTTAGGGCTGGATAAAGTTGGCCAAATGGATATAGGCTGTTAGGCGTGAATAAAGTAGGCTACTTTGTTGCTCCAACCCTTCCAACGTTAATGTGTTTTGCGTGAGAAACCCTTGGAAATCTCCCTTATTTTCATTGTTCAATGTTGACAGAGCTATGGAACGAAAGAGAACGTTATATGGCGACAGAAATCAACAATCAAACAAGCCACTTTGATTTTTTGCTGTTTTCATTAACACAAAAGATGGGTGACCCACCCTCCTAGACAAAAAAAAGTTAGGTGACCCTCCCCTCAACAAAGAATAAAAAGACATGACCCTCCCCTATTTTCCTCCGGTGGCCCCGTTTATAAATAACGAACGGTCCCTTACATGACAAAAATACTGCTAGCACACACATTACTGACACCTCTCCACCTCTAGCACATTCTCCTTCTCTCTCCTCTCTCTCTCTCTTTCCTTCTCGTTCTTCTCTCTCTCTCTCTCTTTCCCTCTATCTCTGTCTCTCTATTTCTCTCTGTGTGTCTCTCTCTATCTCTCTCTCATTCTGAGTCAAGCTCCATACTTCCTTAGAGACTGCCAGAGGTTTGCATATGTTACAGAAATGGTCAAAGATATACAGTTAGTATGCTAAACAAAATCAATGGAGTGCAAATCTCCTCGGGGCGCAAAATCCTCAAGTGGACAGAAAGGTTAACGGTGAAGAATGACAGATATTCTGTAACATGCTCACACAGTTACACACTCACACGCACACACACACACACACACACACACACAAACGCACTCAACCACATACATTTGCATTTTGACAGCCATTGCTGGAGGGCCCCTTATTAAATTTAGTTTAAATTGTGCTGTTGTATTCAGGTCTTATTTTAAACACGGTGTTGCACAGTAGCATAACAATGCTTTTATTAGTGTTTCTGATATTCATTCTTTCTTTACTTCCTCTCGTTCTCTCCCTCTCTCATCCCTCTATCTTTCTTCTCCCCCTCATATCAGAGACCTTTATATTCTTTGAAGAAGACCTGGCACAGTTTCAACTGTTTTTAGCACTTTTTATTTTGTTATTTCATATGAAGTCAAGGTAACAATATTTACTTTGGCAAAATAAGATCCAACAGAAATCGAGTTATTAGGATTATTACTAATATCATTGCCTTTTCTCTCATCAGTCAATCCCTGCTTAATTCACTCACAATAACAGTAATAATAATCTTAATAATTTGACAGAGTAATCATGAGAGACTGTTGCAACAAAATTGCACTTCTTTTTTAAGTTCTAATGTCATTCATAAAAACAATAAGAAAAACAAAATGGATGGCATCTTTCTTATTCATTGTAAAAGTCTCGTCAAGTCTTTTATGTTCCTTCGTGGTCGTTTTACATCCTTGTGATGGTCCAACATACTGTAGATCAAGTCAACTTGACATTTTTAGCATGTGTACAGCAAAGCTTGTCCTTTTGTACAGGGCCTCTCTAAAACATTCGCTGATTGGATGAATGTAAATCACATGACCTTATGGAACGTGTGATGTCATAGAAAGAACAAGGAACTTCTCTGTCATATTCCTTCAGTACCAGAAGTTACTGCAGTGAAACACCATCAACTCTATTTAGTGTAAACCACACATCCTTTTCTGTCTCTGTCTATTTCACACACACACACACACACACACACACACACACACACACACACACACACACACACACAAACACACACACACACACTCTTTCTCTCTCCAACTCACATACACAGCAACCCTGACCTCAAACCAACTCCAGTTTCCACATTTCATAATTTGTTTTTTTTTCTTTATTTTACTTTCTTTATTTTTTAAATAAAACTTTTTTTCTTTTCTTGTTACAGTCATTCCCCCCTGTGAGAAGGGGTGAGTTTTGGTCCGCTTTATTATTATTATTATTATTATTATTATCAATATATTTTTTTTAAATGTATTTCTTTTGTACATTCCTCGCACCACCACCAGCAACAGGAGCACTCTGGCTGCTCCTGCTGTCCCCAGCGCTCTGGTGCCAGCCCGTATCGATTGATCATGCCTGATTGATCAAGCATGACTCTGCATTTCTGCCCTGTGGCTCCATGACTGCACACTCGGTGACAGGACGCTCAATTGATGACTGGCCAGAATGTCATCACGTTTCGGGCCAGCGCATGTGAGAAGCGCCAGGCAGGGGCCGATCTGCGTCCATCAGACCTGGTTTGGCCTTTTTAATTAGGCCTTCCGTGTTTTGTTTGTTTGTGTGTTAAGTGTTTATTTTTTCTTGTTGATGTTTTTTGTTAACATTTGTTGTCCCAAATCCATGTAGAGAAGACAGTCTGTACAATACATCTGTGTTGGCCTGCTAATCCTCTTCCACATTTCTTTTCCCTCTCTCTCTCTCTCTCTCTCTCTCTCTCTCTCTGTCTCTCTCTTTTTCTCTTTTTCTCTTATCTCTCTCTCTCTCTCTGTCTCTCTCTCTTTTTCTCTGTCTTTCTCTCTCTTTATCTCTCTCTCTCTCTCTCTCTCTATCTCTCTCTTTATATCTGGATTTGCCCTCTGGCAGCAGTTGTGCCGACAAGGGCAAATGTGTTTCCCCATGTTTTTACACTGTACCTTTCACCATTTCACTTTCTTCCTCTGCTCTCTGTCTCTCTCTTTCTCCCTCTTTCATCCTTTGCTTCCTCTCGTCACTGTATCTCTCTTCCTGTCAGATCTTGACAGTCTGTCCGTTTCCATCTACCTTTCCGCCAACAAAGCCCCCCTAATGTTGTCCTCTGCACTTGTGAGTGTCAGCGTTCTCATTTTCGACCTTTTCCTTGTATCTCTCTTTGTTGTTTTGTTCTCTTTAAAAAAAAAAAGTGCTGCGTCTGTCTCTGCGCATTACACTACGCTCTCCTCCAACTCCTCGTCTTTCGTCTCCTTTTTGTCCTTCTTGCGGTCAAGCGTGTGGCTGATGGGCGGAGCGGCGGTGTTGCGGCCGGCGGCGGTGGAGCTGGGGGGGCCGTGGGCGACGACGCGGGCCCTGGGCGTCCGTGCCTGCAGGTCCGCGCCACTGCTGACGCTGCCCTCGCCGCTGCTGGTGGTGGACGTGCTGGTGGCCGACGCGCACTGGACCAGCATGCCGTGCAGCGACTGGCTCCGCCGCGTCCAGATGGCGCCCAAGCGTTTGGCGTAGGTGTAGCAGGCGGAGGCGTTGTGCGTGGTGGTGGTGACCATGGCGCCGGCCGCCGCGATCTCGCCCATGTCGAAGGACGAGCTGCGCTTGGTGCGCAGGGCCATGTGGGCGGGGCTGCCGTGTACGGGCGAGCGGCAGGAGTGGGCAGGGGAGCGGGGCAGGAGAGGAGGGGTCAAGAGAGCGCCGAGCAGCGCGGGGCTCTGATAGGCCTGCGAGGAGTTCCACTGGCTGCTGCCGCCGCGCTTGACCACGACCACCCCCTCCGCCCCCAAACTGGAGCGCCATTCGCCGAACTCGCCGGCGCGGCCACGAGTGGGTGTGGTGGTGGCGAACGTCAGGCTGCCCCGCTTGGGCAGCTCCACCTCCAGCCCACCCTGTGGCGTCTGCGGCCGCGAGCTGACCTTCACCTGCCCCATGGCCCCGCCCAGCCTCGTCCCCCCGGCCGCCGAGGGCCGTCGTGACTGGCGGGGCAGTGTGGACGGCGAGGGGCTGGACGAGGGCGAGTAGAAGAGCGGCAGCCTCTCACTCTCGGGCGTGTACGGCGGGAGCAGCTTGTGCTCCAGCACGCCCGACTCGTCCATGGACGCCGCCGCCCGATACTGGTCCAGGTTGACCCTGGGCTTGGGCAGCGTCTTGGGCTTGGGCCTGCCCTGCATCGGAGACCTCTCCCCATGACCGGACTCTCCCCCTCCGTCCGTGGCTCCACACTCCCCGGCCTTCTGCTTCTGGAAGACCCCATTGGGCAGCACCACCATCATCACCCCCCCGTTGCCGTTGCTCTGGCCGAAGACGTCGGCGCCCTTCGCCGGGAGCGTCGGCGACGCCGAGCCCACCGAGCAGCCGGCCTCGTCGCCGCCTCCGCCTCCGAGGCCGCCGTGGCCGCCGTCGTCGTGGTGGCTGCAGACGCGGTGGCGCACCATCAGCGCGACGGTGAACACCAGCAGCGTCACCACCACCACGCCGCCCACCAGGATGGTCAGCGTGCCGCCCAGGAAGTGGGCGCGCAGAGAGTTGCATTCTGGGTAGTTGTCCTTGGTGCTGAACTGGGCACAGCCCAGCACCTTTGTGGCGGCGAGGGAGGTGACCGTGTCGTCGAAGATGGCCAACACGCACAGGTTGTAGTCAGCGCCGGACACCAGGTTCTTCAGCAGGAAGCTGTCACTTGTGGATGGCAAGATTCTAGAAATGAGACGAGAGAGAGGAAGAGAGAGGGGGGTTAAAACTCTTTTATTCAACTATTATCACACATTCTCATGGAATTGCATCAGTATGATTTCCAAACCAAAACCCTCAGTCTCCTGTCATTTAAAAAAAAAAAAAACTCACACATGCACACATGCACACAAACACACACACACACACACACACACACACACACACAGACACACACACACATGCACACATGCACACAAACACTTTGTAGACAGTGCATGTCTTTCCACATGGCCATTGATCAGCCAATGCTCTTCTATAGGCATGCCTCAAAGCTTGATCAGAGAATGCTCTTCTATAGGCATGCCTCAAAGCTTGATCAGAGAATGCTCTTCTATAGGCATGCCTCAAAGCTTGATCAGAGAATGCTCTTCTATAGGCATGCCTCAAAGCTTGATCAGAGAATGCTCTTCTATAGGCATGCCTCAAAGCTTGTTTGAAGAGAGAGAGAGAGAGAGAGGGAGAGAGGGAGAGTGGGAGAGCAGAAAGTGCACAGCCCTTTGTATAGACAGACGTGTGGTCAACATTACTCAAAGGCAACTGGTGTGAGACTGCATCTTTATTGACGTTACCGGGAGACTGTTACCCACAGCAAATGTCAAGTAACAATCCCACACATCTCTGGGCTCTTATACCCTTAACACACACACACACATGGAAAATCACAAGAAACTTCCTCCCCAACAATGATCCATCCTTCCAGTTAGTATTACGTAACAGAGGTAAGGATGTTGCAAAACCCTTTCTAATGGCCTAGGCCAGGGCTCTTCAATTGGCGGCACGCGGGCCGGACCCGGTCATTTGTACTGGCCCTTTAAAAAATATATAATCTCTAGCAAGCGCATGAGCTGTTCTCCATTCTTGCATCTCTCGCTCGCTTTAGTCCTGCAGCCACTGCACCCTCAGCCCATTGAACAAGTTAGGCTACATTACAATTCATTACATTTGTACATAAGCTGAACTTAGATGCCATAGTTTAGTTTCAACCTAAATTACTTACTTGGAGTTTATGAACTACTAATATTTAACAGGTTGCACCACACACATAGTTTCTGTCAACAATATCGCAAAAAAACACGGGCACAATTTCTGCAAAACTTGGTGGAAAGGTGGAGCAGATCCGACTCAAAGGGAATTTCAAAGTATTTCTATATAGTAGCCTGGCTATTGCGATGTCCTTCATTTTCTTCGTCGCTACAACATAAACAAAATGCAATAATAGTCTAGTGAAATCAGAAATGAGCCTGTCTAAAGGCCTCTTGGAAATCATGTGGCATGTTACATTAAATCGCACTCAATTGCGATTTGAAGCAAAAGTATCACTGATAAGCGAAGGTAAAATGTCACGATTGTAAATGTGACGACGGCAAAAGCGTTTTTTGTGGTTAAAGTGAATCGTAGACTAATAACCAAAGAAAGTAAAGGAGATGATTTGCACCTCCGTTCACCAAATAAAGGTCGTGGTTGTGTTTCTACAATATGTTGGCACAAAATGTAATTTCTGTCAGAAATCAAGTAGGCTAAACGTTTTTCATTGTCATCGAAACTATGGCGATGCCCATGTTCAGTAGGCTATGTTTTTCATTTATTCAAGCAGTGACATAGGTTTAATGCATGGGGGTAACGTGAGGTCGTCCAGAAAAAGATGGTCCTGTCCCTCTCAAAACATGTTAAAATAGTGTGATTAGCAACCAGAAAAGAAAAATAATTCCGGAGGAGACACCCCCGGCCCCCATGTTATTATTATTAGGCGATTATGACTGGCCTGCACTGCTAAAAAAAATCTAGAGGTCATCTCATTTAAATGGTGGGAACGTCAAATATAAGTAGGCCTATAAGTCAGAAGAGCTACATATGCGACTGATTACACATTTAATTCAACTGAACAGTGTTTGAATCCTGTTTGTAGGCTACTCACTGGAAATCTTGGACCTAACAGTTACTGTGCAAAGCACAGATTCTATTACTATTATCTGTTATCACAGATTTCATTCCATATTAGCTACCAACAACTGGGTAATGATGTTGTTATGCATGTACAAAATACAACATTTGAACACCCATATTGCTGCTGTTGTACTTCATTGTATATACAGCTGTTAATGTGATTAGGCTACTCATATTTCAAGCCGCATTTCTCCGGCCCCTCAGTTGTGATGCTTTTCATGAACTGGCCCCCATTACAAACTAATTGAATAGCCTTGGCCTAGGCTATGTTTGTGTCCTTGGGGTGAAGACGATCAGACACCTTATAGCAAACAGTCTTTTCACTCTGGAAATTTCCAGAAAGGGAGACTTTGGATGACACAGGGGATATCTTAACATTCCTAAGTTAAAGGATGGTAACCAGATTTCACTACATATACTGTATATATATGTATATGTATGTATAAGTTACGCTAAACATTTCATGCAATGACAAATATAAATATTATCCCACAGACACCTGGGAGAGAGAGATAGAGAGAGAAAGAGAGAGAAAGAGAGAGAGAGAGAGATAGAGAGAGAGAGAGAAAGGGAAGTAAACAGCAGTGAGACTGTCAGTGAGGACAGGAGAGAGGAGAGCTGCAGTAAGAAATGCAGGCTGAAGCGCGAGTAGAGAGATCAAAGGGGGAAGAGGGAGAAGCACAAGCAAGTGAAGCAGAGAGCTTTATTCGTTTTGAAGAGCCTGCTAAATGTCAGGAAAGCAAAGGCAAGATGCTGACCCACAAGGGTGGGAGAGGTGAGGCAGACTTGTGTGCGTGTGTGTGTGTGTGCGTGTGTGTGTGTGTGTGTGTGTGTGTGTGTGGGTGGGTGGGTGGGTGGGTGGGTTGCAGAGAGAGAGAGAGAGAGAGAGAGAGAGAGAGAGAGAGATCCAATCAAGCCAGGGAGGGAAAATGGAATAATGGGAGAGAAAATGTGGCTGCTGATGCCTAATAGTTTGGAAGATCTAATCCACAGAACTGAGTGGGAACTGCTCTGCTCCAATGGTGTCCTCTCTGGAGACAAAGATTAAATGAATAGTCTTCACTGGGGACACACTGCTCAAGTGAGAGTTAGGTGTGTGAGTGAGTGAGTGAGTTAGAGAAAGAGAGAGAAAGAGATGTGTTAGTTTGATTGTATGAGGCTGTGGATGTGTGCTACAGGATCAAAAGAGCAGAGATGATGATGCACACACACACACACACACACACACACACACACACACACACACACACACACATACTGTAGAGAAAGATGCACACACCCGAATGCACAGGATCAAAGGCATCGTGAATGTGGTCGAAATGTTTTCTGGCTCTTTGGTCCTACCAACACTCTGGCTTTCCCTCTTTTCCCTCGCCAACTCCCAGTCTCATTTACTGCCTCACCCTCTCTCCTACACACACACACACACACACACATACACACACACACACACACGAACACAAACACACATACTGTACAGACACACACACACACATACAGAGATATAGTATGTGATCATACACACAGACATATAGTATGTGATCACACACTCACACAAACATAATAGCACATAATAGTATAACACACACACACACACACACACACACACACACACACACACACACACACAGCATGATGATTTTTTGATCTCTTGAAATGCATCATCATTTGCGTGTTGTCTATGCCACTGAAAGGTTGCCCCTTGTTGCTTTTGCTTAAATGCTACAATTACCCAAGTTGGCTGGCCGAGGATCATCTCAGCACACACACACACACACACACACACACACACACACAGACATGCAGTTTTCATAATTAGGACATATGGGCCTTAAATGCAGCTCCAATTCAGGCGTTGCACAATGCCACTGATGCTGACACATAATTACAGGTTCCTTTCTTGAGACCTTGAGCCATTTAAAATCCCATTTTAGCCTTGGTATTAACCCCCCACACATCAAACCCCCTTTCCCCATCAGCCCCCACACACACACACACACACACAGCCCCATGCTTTTTTTTTTTTTTCTCCCATTCATCTTCTCTGTCTCTCTCTTTCCCCTCTCCCTCTTTTCCTCACCCACACACTCTTTCACATCCTGCTCTCCAGCTGCCTGTCGTCTCTTCATCTCTCCTCTCTCTCTACCTCTCTCTACCTCTCTCTCTCTCTCTCTCTCTCTCTCTCTCTCTCTTTTTATATACCTCTGTCACCTGTCTCTGTTGCTCTCTCTCTCTCCCCCCCTCACTCCATGTCTCTCTCTCTTTGCCCCCCCCACACTCCTCACATGTCTCTCTGTTTCTCTCCGTCTCTCTCTCTCTGTCGTTCCTTCTCTCCTCTCCTCTCTTCTTCTCCGACTTCCATCTTTGCTCTGGTTTAATCCCTCCAGTCCCTCCCTCCCCATCCTGATCATTCAATTACTCCGTCTTCCTCCTCTGCGGGACACTCTCGTTCTTTCTTCCTCCATCAGACCCACCCTTCCTTCCTCTCCCTCATTTGTCATTCATCTCTCATCCTCATCTCTGTGTCTCTCATCCCCCTTGTGTATGTCCCTCTCTTTCTTTCTTTCTGCCCCTCTCTCTCTTTCTCCTTTTCCATCTGCCCCTCTCTCTTTCTCTCTTTTTGTCTGTCCCTCTCTCTCTCTCTCTCTCTGTCTCTCCCTCTCTCTCTCTCTCTTTCCATCTGTACCTCTCTCTTTCTTTCTCTCTTTCTGTCTGCCTTCTCTGTCTGTCTCTTGGTTCTCTCCCTATGAGGTGTTTGTGCTCGTTCCAAATGGAATAGTGAGGCATTTGTGTTCCGTTCTGTTGTGATATATTGATGCAGTGTTGTGCTTCGCTCCGAGGCAGAGCGTGAAGCCATCCAGCCAAATGATAAATTGAAATTGTTCATTAGCCGCCGCACCACTTACATTATATTTACATAACTAATTAGACAAATTGGGAGACACATTATTTTATGTCACATGTGCGTGTGTGTGTGTGTGTGTGTGTGTGCACCCGCCCCACCCAACACATGCCCCATTTCCACCACCTCACTCATTTTGTCTGTCTGACCGCACACACACACACACACACACACACACACACACACACACACACACACACACACACACACATCCGAACACCATCAGCACCACCCTGGCTTTTCCCCTCCATCTCATCTCTGTTTCCGCCCGAGTAACTCTGTCATTGGGCTGACTTTTCATTAAGAGAGCGCGACCATAAATGATGAGTTAGCACTGAAGGTCACCCCCACTGTTCTGTGTTGTCTCTCGCTTTCTCTCGCTCACTCTCTCACACACACACACACACACACACACACACACACACACACACACACACACACACACACACACACACACACAGAGAGAGATAGACACACACACATACACAAACATGCACACACACTCTCGTATTTATGGATTCTACACTCCTTGGTATTTGGGTTATTTCAGCCACCACTTATGAGCAAGAGAATGCAGGAGATAATGCGAGAACGAATACATGAGAGAACAGGAGAGAGAGAGAGAGAGGGGGGGGGAGAAAACGAGAATAAGAGGACAAGAGATATCAAGAGTCTTGAAAAATAGATGTGAGAGGGGTGTATATATGGATGATGATTTTAGCGTGTAGCAGGTGAAGGCAACACACAGGGAGAGGCCTGAGGAGGCCATGTTGCTCTGTGTAAACACTGACAGGAGCATGTAAATATTTGAGTGGGACTATAGTCCCAATGGGTCCGACAGGCGTGCCTTGCATGGAGAATGCAGCTGTATATATTGCAGGGTGTGTGTGTGTGTGTTTGCGTGTGGCAATCACGTCCTCCAAGATGGCTGACCCCGAAACAGTTGACACTGCGCTGAACCTGAGCCATTAAAGTGTGGGTGTGCGGTCATTTTCCCCATGATGACCACCCGGCCAGATTGTCACTTTTATTTTTCCGCGGTGAGAATTCGAGACACTAGCCAGCACAAAAACCATAACCATGCATAATGGAAAAGACAAGCAAGGATCAGGCTAATACAGTACCACACACCGTTCACAAGCCCAATAACACTGCAGCCAAACACACACAGTTCACAAGCCCAATAACACTGCAGCCAAACACACACAGTTCACAAACCCAATAACACTGCAGCTAAACACACAAAGTTCACAAGCCCAATAACACTGCAGCCAAACACACAGTTCACAAACCCAATAACACTGCAGCCAAACACACACAGTTCACAAACCCAATAACACTGCAGCCAAACACACACAGTTCACAAACCCAATAACACTGCAGCCAATTACGCCACCATTGCCGCTTTTGTGCTCAGGGTCAGACAAGATTATTCAGGTTAGCAATCATTTCCTTCCCAGGATCCCCTGTATGGTGTTGGAGGTCTACTAGTAAAGATGGCCACTTCACCAAATAGGTCCTAGCTGATGCTGCAGCATGTCTGTGGGGTTTGCTTTTGCTCCTTCTCTCATGCTGGAGTGAACCACCGAAATAGCTCTGCTGTGTTTCAGTGCTTGGGATATGGAACATCCAACGTCAGTTCAGAGAGAGAGAGAGTGAGAGATCTGAAGATATGAGTGAAAGAAAGAGAGAGTTAGTGGAGAGTTGGAAAGGGAAAGGGAAGTGTGTGTGCATGTGTGTATGTGTGTGTGTGTGCTTGTGTGTATGTGTGTGTGTGCTTGTGTGTATGTGTGTGTGTGTGTGTGTGTGTGTGCGTCTCTGTATGTGTGCATGTGTGTTTGCGTGTATGAGTATGTGTGTGTGTGTGTGTGTATGTCTGTGTGTGTGTGTGTGTGTGTGAGAAAGAGAGAGAGAGAGAGAGTGATAGAAAGGGGGGAGCAGAAGAGAGACGGAGTTGGAGGGTGTGAGCAAATGGTGGGAATAGATTCCTCCAAAATAAACACGAGTGTGGAGACGGAGAACAAGAGCTGGAGGAAGGATGCCACAGGAAGAGAAGAACACAGGCCAGCGGGTACAGAGCATTTGTGTGGATAGAGGGGAATAGGCTACGCATCTGTGAGAGTGCTACACTCTGATCATGGATCTATTGGAAACCGTGGAAATAAGTTGGCCACCGAGTTCATATGATGAAAGACGTCCCGAAACCATTTGCTAGCGCCGGGGTGCGCGCGTGTGTGTGTGTGTGTGTGTAAGTGAGAATCGGAGGGAATATGCAAGAGCTAGGAGGCTGTCGTCGAAAATAAGAAGCCAATTAGTCACAGCCCGCGGGCCAAGGAAGTAAAAAGGGGTGTTGATGCGAAGATCGAAACCGCTAACTTTGTCCCGTGCTTAGATGTGAAAAAAACTGAGAAACAGAAGTGTTTTACTTTCTGCTGCAGGCTGTTTCACTTATCACATGTGATGTACGGAAATATCTGTCAACAACTGTGTGTGTGTGAGTGTATGCCTGTGTGTGTGTGTGTGTGTGTGTGTGTGTGTGTGTGTGTGTGTGTGTGTGTGTGTGTGTGTGTGTGTTTGTGTATGTGTCAGAACCAGACCATAGATGTTAGCTCAAAGCAGCAGTGGTGTCTAATATGATCTTTATCACTGCTTTATCATCAAAGAAGGCTGTCATCTTTTTCCTCCGGTACTATTGAAACCCGATCAAGCAATTAAGAAAAAAAAGTCCCTTTGAAAAGGAAACACTGGCAGTTGTAACAAAGTCCTTACATTCGAGTCCCACCACTCAGTGGCCATCTTGGTATCTTGGCCCTGGGGCAGTTATAAGATCAGGCCCCTATTCAAATGAATGGGGAGGCATAAGTAACTCCAAATTGGGAGGTCATATTGACATAAAAAGTATATCAGGCGAATATGTGTTCAAATCTAAATTGCACGGTGTAAATATCACATCGCTAAAATGAGGCTTAAAAAGCCCTTATTCTTTGCGCTAACTCCCCCATTGTGCATGCACATTCACAACATGACTATTGTCATGGTGACAGGCAAAGATTCTAGAGTGCTCCGCTCTAGAATCTTTGGTGACACGGAAGTAAACAGAAGGCAAAACATCAATCATTGATAACAAAAAAAAACAGAACTCATCTACGTCTTCAAAATTAAGCCCTCTGACATGTCAACAATGGAAAAAACCTAAGAACTAAACCTACTACAGCTGTTATCATATGCTATCATATGCTATGCTTGATCAGGGACCGTGGCAGCAATAGTGACTGGGAGAGGAGGCATGTTTTAAAGCCCCACCAGTAAACACAGATTTTACAAGCTGTTGCGGTCACCATTGCCATTGAACCAAACAAGCCTCTGAAGCCTCAAAGATTGGATTCAGTGAAGCGGTAATGCTTTGCATTCAAGATTTCTCACTGCACTTTCTTCCGATCTTACATTTCATATTTTATATATTTATGTCCAAGTGAGCTTGCTAAGCAGCAGCATACAGTAATAATAGTGTAGATATTTTGTGCACATCTGTGGTGTAACAGCCATGACTGGCTTTGTAACCTGCTACTCCTGTTGACCTTCAGGATCACAGTCTCAACATGAGAAACCCATTAAGACTAAAGTTCAGTGAGCCACAAGTAATATTAAATATACTAGCACTTCTTTATGATAATGAGATCCGCTTAGTACCATTATTAAGCACATCTCTGCAAATGCACAAACTGGACACATCCACATGAACAAAACACAAGTTTTATACATGCCAATGATGCCATATGTATAAAATATCTCCTGCATGCAATCCTCGGTATCTGGATTGCGAGTGTGAAGCATAGGAACAGGATTCCTCTCATCATTTCCCCACCACCACCTCTTAAGCCTAGTGTGTGCTCCCCTTCCATACTATGGATATGTTCGTTTCACATCTTTTATGATTAGTTTCGTTCGTATTTGTAAGCTTGAAGTGACCAGACTAATGAACGGACGAAATAAACGCAGGCTCCGCCTGCATCCGTAGTTAGCGTTTAGCATAAACAAGGCTTTAGTCTGCGCACAGTCCTGCACTGGAAGAGAGCAGGGCTCCTTTAATCAGAGGGCAAATTCTATTTGTCTGGGTTCATCGCGAGCAGCTTGTAGCGTACGCCAGGTATTACAGTGGTAAATAATTGATGGCTAATTGCGTGTGGAGCCGCCATCTGATTTCCCCATAGATCGAGGTGAAAATGGTAGCAAGGAGCTGTGTGTCAGGAGTTTAAAAAAACAGTCTGGTTGAAGTGTTGTGAGCTGTCAGGAAGGATACGATATATTACTCACACTCATAGGAAGTGAGAAGAGATTCAGCGGGAGGGTTGTTGATGTTTTATTTATTTTTTATTGTTTTCCTTTTTTTCTCTTTCTCTCGTGCACTGGAACAATTTCTCTCGTTAGTTCTGCCTCTCGGCTGGAGAATTGTGCTAATTAATGAATTTGGATGGGGTGACGCGGAGTGCTGCAGGGGGACTGGCTGCTCGTTGAACCTGGGACATCCACGTCGGGATGCAGGGCGAGAAGAGAGACGGCAGCCGAGGTGGAAAATTCCGCAGATCCAGGGGAGGCTCCGTGCTTAGCTAACTTTGTTGACTGAGCTGCCAATGAATATGCAAATATTTCAACTTCTGAACTGGAAGTTCAAACAAGTGTTCTATTTATATGAATACCCCCCCCCCACACACACACACACACACACACACCCCACCTGCGTGGCAACCCAACACAGCCCATTTGCCCTATTACCTCCATCTCTGTGGCGTGCACTTATAGCAAATTCACAACGCTGACTCAGGGAGGGGGCTTTTTTTTTGTTGTTTCCAGAATCTTCCGGTCCACCACTACGGATTCAAAGCGGTGCAGGTTTGGAAGGCTGCCTGGAGACATGAGAGACACTGAGCTCCAGGCGAGGAGCCGATCAGGAGAGGGGAGGGGAGGGAAGGGCAGGGGAGGGGACGGCATGGTGGCCCAGTGAATGCGCAGGCAGGCAGTGGCTCTCTTTTGTATGCCGCTACTCAGCTCTTGAGTGGACTCCAGTTAATCAGCCAATCAGCTTACAGCTTCTGGGAGAGCTCCAGAGAATGGGCCTGACCTTTCGTTCTAGTACCTCTCTCTCTTTCTGTGTGTGTGTGTGTGTGTGTGTGTGTGCGCATAAGTGTGTATCTCTTTTTCTGTGTGTGTGTGTGTGTGTGTGTGTGTGTGTGTGCGCATAAGTGTGTATCTCTTTTTCTGTGTGTGTGTGTGTGTGTGTGTGTGTGTGTGTGTGTGTGTGTGTGTGTAATGGCATAGGTGTATATTTTTTCTGTGTGTGTGTGTGTGTGTGTGTGTGTGTGTGTGTGTGTGTGTGTGTGTGTGTGTGTGTGTGTGTGTGTCGCATAAGTGTGTATCTTTTTTTCTGTGTGTGTGTGTGTGTGTGTGTGTGTGTGTGTGTGTCTGTGTGTGTGTGTGTGTGCATAAGTGTGTATCTCTTTTTCTGTGTGTGTGTGTGCGCATAAGTGTGTATCTCTTTTTCTCTATGTGTGTGTCTTTATCTCTGTCTGCTTGTGTATATGCATGTGTGTTCAGAGAGTTAAAAACACAGCTATCTTTCTATCTCACACTAAAATCAGAATGACACTAACACACACAAGCACACACACACACACACACACACACACACACACACACACACACACACACACACACACACAAACACTCATGCTTTTGTCCTAATTTTAATTTTCTTTATCTCTCTCCCTTTCTCCTCCTTGCTCCCGTGCTCATAGACACATACAGTACACACTCACACAATAGGAAGCGACAGTAGTGTTTCGCAAGGCCGATGACACAAAAACAACTAATTATCCAATCCTCAAATGATGGAAAAAGGCAGATAGGAACAGGAACACAAACCAGCCAGGGTCGGGGTTTCTTCTCCAACATCCAGCCCTTTCATCCCTCGTTCTCTTACCTCTCTTTCCCTTTCCTAACACCATCCACCAAGCATGTTCTCTCTCTCTCTCTCTCTCTCTCTCTCTCTCTCTCTATCTTTCTCCATCTCTTTCTGTCTTAGTCTCATTATTCCTAGTCTTGCTCTTCTTCCACCCACACTCTGTTCTGTTTTTATTCCCTCGCTTTGCAGTCTCTCTCTCTCTCTCTCTCTCTCTCTCTCTCTCTCTCTCTGTCTTTCCCTCCATTCTGTGCATTGCCAGTTTTACCTGCCACTTTGCTTCTTTCGTCATCTCTGTAATTGTCTCAGAACGGTTTCTCTCTATTGAGTGATATTATTAGCTTCCCAAAGATCTCGTTCTTTCTTCTCTGCTCGAGGAGAGACTCCTCTTGGGTGTAAACACGCACCGAGACTCTTGCCCTGGGCGGTCAGGCGGCGCGAGTGAGCTTTGCTCTCCCACCGCCTCGAGTCAGAGAGGTTAGAGGTTAATATGATTAACAGGTTCAAAGCTGTGGCTGACTCGGAGGATTGGATTAGAATTTAAATGAAATCAACTGAATTGTGGCATGTCTGTTTTAGAACAAAGTGGTGTTTGAGTAAGGGTTTAATTTCATTATGCGATAACAATGAATCACTTTTGCATTGGCAATGAAAGGAAGGAATATAAAAATTGCGACAATGACCTTTTTTGGTCTGGAATTGAATAATTTATATTTTCTTAATGCGCTTTGATTCGATTTGGTGGCTAAGTGAGAGGTTTTTTAAGTCAGTCTGCCTTTGTATTACCCACCACGACCCTCTCTCTCTCTCTCGCCCCCTCTCTCTCTCCCTCTTCCCCTCTCTCTCCCTCTCTTCTTGGCGACCCCCATGAGGGTAGAAGCTATCCCACTCTGCTCAGTGAGACAGCAGGTCTGTTTCCCCAGCCCAGGTGGATAAATGAAAAGCCTCCTCCAGTTTCCCTCACCACTCTCTTCATCCCTCGCACTTCTCTCTATCTATTTATCTGTTCCACCTTTCCCTCCTCCTCCTCCTTCTTGCCCTCCACCCCTCCCTCACTCCCTTTCGTCGTCTCTCTCTCTACCCGTCACAGGGATAGACTGTGACACCCTCATTGGCTTCGCAGTTTAAGCTCATTTAAGGACTTCATTATTCTCTCCCCCGAGTCCTCTGTCACTGTCTACCTCTCTCCGTCTCTGTCCTCCTCTCACTCTCTTTCCCTCTCTCTCTCTCTCTCTCTCTCTCTGTCACTCTCTTGTGTCTCTTACCTACCTTCCTCTCAATCTGTCCACCTTAATATGTCTGAAGCGTCCGCCTCCCATAATTCCTTGTTGTGCGACACGACTGTGTCTGTCTGGTCTCTGGTGTTTCTCCCTCACTCTCTCTCTCTCTCTCTCTCTCTCTCTCTTCTCTCTCTCTCTGATCTTCCTTCCTTTTATTTCCTTCTCGTTTCTCTTTTTGAACTCCCTAATCTTCATTCATCCATCTCTCCATCATCACATTCCTCTCTCTTTCTCTTCTCTCTCTCTGTATTCTCTCTCTCTCTCCTCCTCTCTCCCCTCTCTCTTCCTCCTCCTCCTCTCTCTCTCTCTCTCTCTCCATCTCTCATCTCGGTTGTGTGAGGTTCCGTCCACGCGATATTCTTGCACGCTAACAGGGGCGTGTGCAGTCCGAGCGGAGATCGTATTCAGGAGCTGTCAGCCCCATGCGCCCCTGGGAAAAACACTGAAATGTATGGAGCGGCGCCGTTCGCACGCCTGAGGCGTTCGGCTCCGAGCAGAGCAGAGCAGTGGAAATCAAACCGTGCGTCGCTGCTGAATGCACCACAAGTGGATAGACAGTAATCTGCCCTCCATTATGTGGGTGTGACATGGATGTCAGTGTTCAAGGAAGCCTAGAAAAACAGCTTAACACATTTGAATCAGAACGTATCCAGAGCCATTGGCTTCATGGGTTTCCTGGAGCACCAAGACTATTGTATGTTTACTTGGCAGCCATTTTGGAAACTTCTCTGTCTTTAAATATTTGGGTCACGTAGGGTTGTGAATTTATCTAAACTGACAAATCTGACAAATAGTGCTTATTTAACTTTTAATTTTACGCTCAAATAATGCCAAAAGAAGCTGTTATTTTTTGGATTCTTTCACCTGTGGAAGCAATTAGATTTCACAGTGCAGCTATTTTATGGTCACAGATAATACAGTATAAATGAAAAGCTCTATTGAGGGTAAACTTCAGTGATGACTTTACCAACATTGTGATTGGCTCCTTTTAATACTATGCAAGCAGACCGTCCGTTTGAAGATCTGTCATGTTTAATATGACATATACTGTACATTCATGTACCTATAACCATAGTCATATTTAGTTAAACAGACTTTTGTTTCTGTTGACAACCCACACCCATGTTAAAACAAAGGTCGTTCCCATTGCAGCTGTCTCTGTGATTGTGAACTGGAACATTCTTGCTGTGGCATTCCTCCTAGCGAAACTAGTTTTAGTGAAAATACTGTCTTATTGTAGTTTCTATCTGTGTGTGTGGAAACCACCAGCTTTGGAAAGGCATATGTTTTCCCAGTCAGCCAGATGTTTTAGCTTCGCCATTCCTGTTGGGCCTCACACATCACATTTGAGAAAACACCAGTGATCGCCCGCTCGTGGGGAAGTTGCGACTAATTAATACCACTTTGAGCCAGCCGTCTGTGGTCCTGTTGTTAAATAGATGTGTGTTCTCAAGATGGGGAGGATGGTTGTCAGGGAAATGTGGATTTATTTATGATCTTTATGCAGATATTAATCACCAGTGATAATTAATCAGCCAAATGTATGCTGATACCTTAATTACTTCACTTGTTCAAGAAAGGTATTTCTGTAAAAGATTTCAGAAGGGGATAGATATGAGCTTTGTAGAGTATAGTTCATATATTGTTATTCTTTCTAACTATGGTTTTGGTTACACTGTATTTGAACAGTTGCGCCAGTAGTTCAGCTTTGAATTTGAGTTGCTCCAGGGGGACTTTCCCAGCAATTGGTCTCTTTCATTCGCTTTTGGCAAAAGCATCAACTAAGTAAACAATTAAAAGACATAAAGAGGGTCACTCACCTGTACACGAGTGTGTCGTCGGCCGTGCAGTTGTACTGGATCTGGTACATCCATACTAGATAGGAGCCTGGCAGACGGCCCATGTCCCAGCGCACCTGGGCAGAGGTGGAAGTCACCCCTATCACCCCCACCACCCGCACCTCGGCTGCCTCCCCCCACCTCCCTCTCTCCCCTCGGCCGTCGTCCCCTCCCCCTCCTCCCTGTCCTCCTTCTTGGCCTCCTGGCCCTTACTCGCGTCCTGAGGCACCTGGGGGTCCTGTGTGTCCGAGGCAGCCCCATTGCCATTTGTGCCGGTGGCTGCCCCGGCGCCATTGCTGCTACTCCCGCCGTTGGTCTTCCCCGTGGTGATGTCGGACGAGCCGGGGTCCCGGGTCAGCATGACGGTGCCATTGCCGCGGTGTGGCAGCGGGATGACCTTGAGGTCGACTGTGGCGGCGGCCTCGCCCGCGGCGTTGATGGCAATGCAGCGGTACGGCCCATCGTCACGCGCAACGGTCACCAGGATCTCCAGAGTGCCGTTGCGGTAGGAGGCCACACGGCTGCTGTTGGACACAATGCGGTCGCCCGGCGACACCCAGTGGACCTCGGGCGGCGGGTCGCCGATGGCACGGCACCGTAGGGTGGCCCGCTGACCCTCGAGTACCCAGAGCTTATGTGTCCGGCGCGTGATCAAAGGCGGCTCGCAGGCAAACTCCTCCTCGGGCACCGACCAGAAGTAACGCCCAGCGAGCTGCGGCGGCGATGAGCACGTCTCCATGTCATCGCCACGCGACAGACGCCTCAGCCAGAGCAGCTCACAGTTGCAGTGCAGCGGGTTACCGCCGAAGTGGACGCTCACAATGGAGTTGTACGGCGTCGGGCTGATGGCACCGATCTGCGAGCGCGCAAACAGCGAGTCCGGCGGCAGCGTCCGGAGACGGTTGGACGTCATGTCCAGGCGCGCCAGCTTGTAGAGCTCGCTAAACGAGCCCTCGGCAATTTGGTCGATGAGGTTGTGGTCCAAGTTCAAGGTGTGTAAGGAGGCCATGTTTTGGATGGCTTCCCAGGGTGCTTTGCGCAGGTTGTTGTAGGAGAGGTCCAGGTCCTCGAGTGTGAGGAGGAAGTCGTCGAAGGCCTCGGAGGAGATGTTGGTCAGCTGGTTGTTGTTGAGGATGAGGTGCTGGAGGTTGAGGAGGCCCGTGAGGTCGCGCGGTCCTAGCGCACTCAGCCGGTTGGTGTCCAGGTGGAGCGAGCGCAGGCTCTCCAGGTCAGCGAAGGCCAGCGGGCGGATGATGTGGATGGTGTTGCGGGACAGCGTCAGGTCCACCAGGCCCGACATGTTGGCGAAGTCCGCGCCGCCCACCTCCCGGATAAAGTTGTCGGCCAGACGGAGCTCCACCGTCCGGCGGTCCACGTTGGGCGGCACGAAGAGGAGCCCTTTGTCGGCACACAGCGTGCTCAGCGACTCGGAGAGGTTGCGGCACACGCAGTGGAATGGGCACGAGGAGACTGCACCCCAGGTCTCGCCGGCCCGCGCGCCGGCCGGAGCGTGGCCAATCAGGCAGGCGCACGCCACCAGCGTCAGCCAATGGAAGGAGAGCGGGGGCGGGAAGGCAGAGGGAGATGGGGAGCAGGCGCAGGGGAGCTTGGGCCACTGGTGAGGAGGAGGAGGAGGAGGAGGAGGAGGGAGAAGAGGGGAAGGAGGAGGAAGACGGGTGGTGTGAAAGTGGGCTGGAATGGATGGAGGATCTGCGTGAGGAGAGAGAGAAGGGTGGAGAAATGGATGGTGAAGAGGAGGCGTGTGAACGAGTGAAATGGACGAGCCGAGCGTGGGACGGGCGTGACTTTCGGGAGGGGTGGGGGGGTAGGGAGTGTGGCATGGTAGTAAGGGTTATCCACAGACCTGCAGAGACAGACAAACACAGAGAGACAGAAGGTTGAGACTTGTTGATTGAACCAACATGCATTACAGCAAGTCATCAAATCTTCTTGGATAAAAGAAGTCAACAGGACAGGTGTGACAGAGTACCGTCAGTACAGTTGAGTATGCACTCTGACTGCCAGACCAACGAGCCTGGCTCTTTGGCGTTGCAGTCAAGTTGCAGGTTTAGTACAACGGACACCTCCCTTCACAACAACAGGCCTTTTACAGCCAGTTTCATATCCATCTGCTATTATACCATCCTTTACACAACATTCCCCCACACCCCAGACAGTGTTGGCATTATAATAATGATCATTAATCAACTTATAGGAAACATATACTATTTTAATTTGACACACTAACATCCATGTAAAGAGAAGGAGAGAGAGAAAAGTAGGAAGTGAGAGAGTGTGCTTATTTTGATCTCTTATTACATTGTACACCCCTTTACATTGTTGATCCCTTTATCCTGTGCAAACCCCTAAAGGCCTGTCTGGCTTTGTTGCTGATTCACACTTGATACGCTATCCATAGGAGCCCTGTGCTCTCAGTTGAGTTTGTGTGCATTTCTTAGGGTGTGTGTGTGTGTGTGTGTGTGTGTGTGTGTGTGTGTGTGTGTGTGTGTGTGTGTGTGTTTGTGTGTTTTTCTGTTTCTGT
>NC_063212.1:8028634-8031134 GCF_017589495.1 Alosa alosa
AGGGATAGAGAGGAGAGGAGAGAAGAGTGAGTGAGATGGAGAGAGAGAGAGAGGGATAGAGAGGAGAGGAGAGAAGAGTGAGTGAGATGGAGAGAGAGAGAGAGGGATAGAGAGGAGAGGAGAGAAGAGTGAGTGAGATGGATAGAGAGAGTGAAAGATAGAAGGAGGAAGAGAGAGAAAAACGCTGCGTTTTAGGGAGACCAACATTGGACATTAAAAAGACAGATGCTTAGAAACATGAAGATGTTACTATGAGATAGCAGACAGAGAGAGAGAGAGAGGAAGGGTCAAGATGAGATGGACGGATTGAAAAACAGAAGAGAGGAGTGTAGCATAGAGACCAACAAGAGAGAGAGAGAGAGAGAGAGATGGCTAATGGAGAGGATAACACAGAGAGAAGATAAGATGAATGGATTGAAAGGCAGAAAAGGGAGTAGAAAGGAGTGTAGCATAGACACACACATAAGCCATTTACTGTTAAGATAACCCCACACATGAAGTCGTTCCTATGACAGAGGAGTAAGAGAGAGCGAGAGAGAGAGAGAGGGAGTTTGTGATGAGGATGAAACAGGCCCAGGCATTAAAGACAATCAGGCCCTAATGAAAGGCACTATGCACTTAGAGCTTTATCATCTGTGCAAAGGGCACAAATTAATGACCCGCGACTGCCTGCAGCATTTATGAGATCTCACACATACACACACGCACACATACACACACATTTACTTACAGGTGCTCACAGTTCACACGTTCACACACTCCCTCTCCCACACATCCATACACACTCATGCTCAGAGATGTTCTCTGATAGCGGGATTCCTAGTTCAAATGTACAGTACTTTAATATCCCACACACAAATAATCACAACCTTAGTCTCCCATTCCCCTTCATTGTGTGGGTCACACCTACGGGGACTACACAAAGAGATGAGATACACATCTGTGTTAAGCTCAGGCAGGTTCAGAGTTCAAATCTAAGGCTGTGCCAGATCACACACACACACACACATGCACACAGGGGATACAGGAAAAGAGCAACACTTCACATCTGTGTCCAGGCGATACACATTAGCATCCACACCTTTGTAAACATGCAAAGATTCTATCTATCTCTCTCTCTCTCTCTCTCTCTCTCTCTCTCTCTCTCTCACACACATACACACACACACACACACACACACACACACACACACACACACACACACTCATCCATTTCTCTGTCATGTCAGCCATGTATAGGTTGAGCCCCACACATACACGCTCAGGTATACATCACCCCCATATAGTACATCATCTGCCACCTTCGTCTCTCTCCATCAATCTCCCTCTTTATCTCACCATCTCTCACCCTCCATCTTTCACTTGCTATCTTTTGTTCTATCTGTTTATCGCTCCGCAGTCACTTCACCCCCTCCCTCCCTCTCCTCTTTTATTGTCTTCCTTCAGTGCCTTTGCTCTGTTCATCAAATCTCTCTCTCTCTCTTCATCTCTCTCTCTCTCTCTCCATCCCTCTTCCTCACTCCCTCCATCTCCATTCCCCTTGGAATTATTAGCACAGTATTAGCATTAGCATTGTAACCCTAAGCCCGGCAATTATTTTTTTACTTTAGCTGTAGAACAGGAAAAGCTACATTCATAATGATAACGAAACAACACACCTATTGTATAACACCTGGGCTTACAGATTCATATTAATGACGTTGGTGAGAACATTAGCAGGTCCCCCCCCCTGCACTGTTTCTTCTTCCCTTCATATCCCCCCTTTTTCTTCTTTTCTCCTCTCCTCCTCTATCTCTCCTCTATCTCTCCTCCTCTATCTATCCCCTCTCCTCCCCTTCACCTTCTCCTCTCTAGTGTTAAAGGGAATAACAGCAGCAGTGCAGTCGACAGTTAGCATGTTGTGCAGGGAGACTGAGATGTCAATATGCCATTCAGACACACACACACACACACACACACACAAACACACACACACACACACACACACACACACACACACACACACACACACACACACACACACACACACACACACACACACACACACACACAATATCTATACGAGGACTAGGGATGGGAAATGACAGAGGGAACATCCATCCTCTGACTGTCTTAGCCATAGACAGGGAATGCTGAACAGAGTGCCTGTAATTAAAAGAGAGTGAAGGGATACAGAGAGAGAGGAGAATATTTCCGAGGGAAGAAGAGTGGGGTGAATGCAGTGAGAGAAAACACACACACACATACACACATGCAGCCCATTGGCCTACTGAAAGTTAGCTGACTTGTAACCAGAGGGTTGCCGGGTTTGAACCCCCCCAATAGGCACGGCTGAAGTGCCCTTGAGCAAGGCACCTAACCCTCATCAGCCCCGAGCCGCTGTTGTTGCAGGCAGCTCACTGCGCCGGGATTAGTGTGTGTTTACCTCACTGTAAGGCCAGGATGTACTAACACTTTGAGCCCATTTCAGGCGATTTTGTTTCGCGAATGTGTAAAATCA
>NC_063212.1:8038634-8048634 GCF_017589495.1 Alosa alosa
TTACTCACCAGGGTCGGGTAGGGCTGGGTGAGTGTATGTGTCATGTTTGGTCATGTGTGTATGTGTCATGTGTGGTCATGTGTTTATGTGAGTGTGTTAATGTGTGTGGGCTGCTGTTTAGGTCATGGCGTACTGTGTTCTCTGAAAAGGGCATGTCAGCCATATATTTTCTCCCCATAAAGGTGCAGTTTAGGTTTCGCTTCCTGATGGCATCAATTGCTCAGTAAAAAGGTTCTCTCCTGTTCGACAGGGACATTTATAAGTCATTTGATGTAATGTTCTCATAGACGGGTGAAATCTCCCTTCTCCTGTCTAGAAATACAGACATTCTCTCCCTCTCTCTGTTGGCAGTGTTGGTGTGTCTGTCCTCTTTCATTAGGGTTAAATTGGAACAGATTGGTGGTGAACAGCCCTTAAATTTTTGCCGTCACACCTGACAATCAGGACATACCCATTGTGTGTGTGTGTGTGTGTGTGTGTGTGTGTGTGTATGTGTAAATGAAATTGTGAATGTGTGACAGCTTGCATGAATGTCTGTGTGTTTTTTGTGTGAATTCGCTCCGTCTTTATCTCTCTAAATTTAGTTACACTAGCTGCCTGACTCTCTGAGTCACTCCACCCCCCTCAACCCTCAACCACAACATATAGACCCCCAACAGAGAGAGAGAGAGAGAGAGAGACAGACAGAGAAAGAAAGAGAGAGAGAGAGACAAACAGAGAGATAAAAAAGAGAGAGAAAGAGAGAGAATGGGATAGGATTCTTTATTTATAGCATTGGCATTTACACAGCACTAATGTACTGTCAGTACAATAAATCGCCAGTGCTCTGCCTCCACTGCTGTCCTTACACACTTCAGCACCTTGGAGAGCGCTCCATAACCCCTCCACTAATGCTGCCAGAGCCCCGCAGTAGAGTTCAGCACCACAGACAGCTCCGTGGTGCATCAGGCTCAGCCAGTCAGCATGTGGGTCCCAGACCAGGCTCAGGGCTTCGCTCTCTACTGGCTGCTGTCAGCAGGCACTGGCCCAGGATCAGTTTGGCCAGGATGCCCTTGTCCGCCTGCATTATTCATGTCGCGCGTCAGTGGCTGAAAGGCCTCTATTTGCTGCGCCTTAACCCGTGTATGCGGCAGGGTTATTTGTCCTTATCTTAGAGGGGGCCGGCTGATTGACGGACAGGTTAAGTGGCCTGGGATTGAAACATACAGGCTAACCATGTAGGCCTCTTTCTGCCACTTTCTCACTAACCTTGCAATGTGTGGGTGTGCGTGTGTGTGTGTGTATTAAAGGGAGGTTTAAGCAGGTGTGTATATGGGAGCGATTTTTCTGTGTTTACTGTATGTGTGCACAGAGTGCACAAGTGTGTGTTCTCCTTGTCTGTGTGTGTGTGTGTGTGTGTGTGTGTGTGTGTGTGTGTGTGTGTGTGTGTGTGTGTGTGTGTGTGTGTGTGTGTGTGTGTGTGTGTGTGTGTGTGTGTGTGTGATAAAGTATGGTATGTAAAGCCATATTTGCATGCAGTGTCTGTAAGTCGGGCCTTCACACATCCCATTGACCTCTTAAACAAATCAATCAATAAGCGCAGGCAAAGTAATTACACTCCGCCAGCAAAATCTCCAGCCAGTCTGCAAGAGCAGCAGGTGATTGCAGTGTGTGCGTGTGCGTGTGTGTGTGTGTGTGTGTGTGTGACTAGATTTTGTCTGGGGACTAACATTAGTGCCCTTGCATATTTGTCAGAGGGAGTGTATACGGCACCGTTGTATAGAAATCTCTGATATAGTGCCGGGTTGGTATTATCAGTCTTTGTGTATGTGTGCAGGATGTGTGTGTGTGTGTTGATTTTTTTTTGCCTGTGAATAAAATGTAAACAGAGTGGTTTGGAATGTGCTGTTTCTAATTGTAGGTTTGGATGAGAGAGGGAGAGGGGGCTGTGTGTGTGTGCGTGTGGGAAGGGACACACTGCTGCTTCGTTACTGTCTGTTTATCTTGTTTGCTGACATGGCTCAGTAGTTTTGCAGATAAAGAATAGCTTGAGAAGGAGAGAGAGAGAAAGATAGAGAAAGAGAGCAAATGAAGGTATGCGTGTGTGTGTGAGTGAACAAGACAGAGAGTGAGAACAAGAAAGACAGGATAAGAGAGAGAGAGTGACAGATGAGGGAAAGGAGAGACAGATTACTTGACAGCTGCACACTCAGTCCCTAATCACAGCATGGACTGAGGACTAAGTATGAAGACTCAAGTGTGTCCATGTGTTTGTGTATGTGTGTGTGTGTGTGTGTGAGAGAGTGAGTGAGTGAGTGAGAGTGTGTGTGTGTGTAGGTTTCTGTGGGTAGGTAGGTGTGCCAGGTTGTGGGTGCGTGTGTGGGTGTGTGTGTACATATTTGTATTTGTGAGATAAAGATAGACTGTGAGAGTATCTGTATTTTCATGTGTGTGCTTGCCAGAGTTTATCATTAATAAACAGAGCAGGACAATACATATTTGATTGTGTTCTGCAGCCTTGAACATGTTCACCAGTAGTAATCATGAATGTGTCATAAGTGATTATTTGGTTTCTCTCCACTTTGTAAGTAAATAAACTGTGTGTAGATGGATGGGGGTGAGTGTATTTGCCTAAGCATGTTAATGTGTGTGTGAGAGAGAAATGGAAAATGAACGTGTGTGTGTGTGTGTGTGTGTGTGTGTGTGTGTGTGTGTGTGTGTGCATATGCACGCATGTGTGTGTTCAGAAGTGATTTAACACTCAGGAGAAGGAGTAGAGGGGCGGTTCATATTACCTTTATTATTATGACAGTGTGCTTTGGGGAAACTTGGCAGCAGTAGTCTAAGTAGTAGTTTAGCTCACTTGGACTCTTTTCAAAGCAACATGTTTTGACAAAGCGACTTCTCTCTATGTTGTAACAATCAGATTTTTAGATTCTAACTATTACCATTTAAACACGAGTACAAATTGAATTGGCTCTAGATAAATAATAATGCTTTTCACTGACATCGGGAAAGACACCAATACAGTTAACAGGTAGATTTTACGTGAGCAGAAATATGCTTGAAAACAAACAAACACTTTTTTCCACACAGTTCATATCGCAAGCAACGCAAACAAAGTGTCCACGCGGCCTAAGCACTTCATGCGCTCTCACAGTCCATCCAAACGAAAACTAACAGAGACTCCGAGACATAAATCCACCGAAAAGAAGAAAACAGTCCAGTTCCACGTCCAGTGCAACCCATATAATCCACAAAGAAAACGTTGAATCCGATGAGGTTTTCGGTGACAAACAAAAAATAGGATCCTTCTTACCGGATACCAGCGACTCGACAATGGAGATTTCCGAGCTCAGTGCTGTCTCTCCGGTATGTCTGTGGTTCCGAGCTAAAACCACCTTTAGTTGGGAAATCCACACAAACAGTTTGTCCAGGTCTCACTTTAATCATATCAGCTGACGCTTGACAGGTCTTTAATCATATCAGCTGACGCTGACAGGTCCCTTTAAGGCACCTGACACTTACAATCAGCTGATCAGAGCTAAGACGTAGACAACAGAATAATGGTGTTCACTATAGGGCTACAGACTTACATAATATGGAGAACTAAAACGTAGAACACTTTTATGTTGGTTATCATTTCATAACACAGTCTTAAGAAAAGTGAATCCTAAAATGATGTGGCAGTGCTACAATGTGTTCTTCAGATCATCCACTTTCCTCCATGAAGCTGCTATAGTATAATATATGAGGAGTTTGGTTTCAGTAATGCAATATCTGAATTGTTGAGACTATTCAAAAATCAAATTTTGTTGTTGTTGTTTAATTTCATTTCATTTCAGTACAACTTTTCAATACAATTGCTGTTGTGTTATTTTATATTAAGATACATTAAATAACAATTGCAGTTACACTGATATTACCTGAAAAAATATGATTTATGAATATTAATATAGTTATGTAATATAGATACATACAGATATAGCGTTCAGTCACCAATCGTGCAAATAGGCCAAATCTTATTGAATGTGTGCAATTATGACCCGGTAATAACTTGAATATATCTAATATCTCACTGTAGCATCATCTCTGGGTTTGAGGGTTCCTCATCATCAGTTCATGTCACTAGCATCAATTGTGCTCTTTGACATGACATGACACAAATTACAGTTAGAGGTCGGCTTAGAGAGCCACTTGGTTGACATTTTTTTTTACAGGACACAGTGTACACTTCCTGTAGGACTAGCCGAGTCACTGTTTGCGAGCCACTCTCCACCACACATACAGCAAAAGAAAGAGAGAGAGAGAGAGATTGAGAGAGATTGAGAGAGAGACTGACCTTGCTGTCACTGGGGATGCCATTTTTTTTTTCTCTGGTGAAATCAATCAGATTTTTGGGTAGACATCATTTCATGGGTCGCGAATAAGAAGCAGGAAGAGAGAGGAATGCAGAGATGGGAGAGGAAGAAGAGAGAGCGGGAGAGAGAGAGAGAGAGAAGAATAAGAAGGAGAGCAGGAAGGGAGAGGAAGAAGAGCATTAGTGAATTGGAGATGGGTACAGAGGGATCAGAGAAGAAATACTGAGAAAGGAAATAACTGGAGATGAATGAAAAAAATGGAACATGAGGATGGATATGTAGGGAGAGAGGGATAGAGAGAGAGGTAGAGAGAGATAGAGAGAGTGACAGAGGGGAAAAGAGAGGTGGAGGAAGAGCGGCAGAGAGAGGCATAGTATGAGATAGCTGAGTGGGTTACCCCAGCATGTGAGTGAGATAGAAAGAAGAGATCAGAGAGAGATCTGACAGATAGATAGAGAGAGAGAGAAGAGAGAGATAGAGGGAGCAGAATGATGTCAGATGAGGGCATAGGGTGTATTGAACCGTCATCATACCCACACACACACACACACACACACACACACACACATAATACACACTGTGTCCCACAGTATTGAACTGTCCTTGCTGTCCTCAGGGTTAGGCCACCATTAGTCACCAGCACTCACCCGCCGGTCTGCTGGCGTAGAAGGTTCTGGAAAAGAATGTTAACCCTCTGAAGTCAGTGTCCACATTCAGACACGGTCATGGCTCTGTCACACACTAGCATTTTTAAAAAAATATAACCTATTTTAAATGACAGCTCCAAATTTGAATGTGTTTGAATGTGTTTGCTGATAATCCGCTATAATGCGTATGTAGTAGACATTATTCATTTTACTTCTAAACTCCAGAGTAAACAGGGGTAGCAATTTATTTGAAAGGGATTGCATAATACACACACACTGCACTGTCATAAAAATGTTATAAAAATAAGTTTTGTACTTTTGTACCAAGAAGCATACATTATGCAGCATACTGAACCATATTACTGAGGAACATAGTTCACTCAGAGACTGAGATTCTGTTCTGGAGCTTGTGCCGTGTTGGTGATTTTCGTCTGTCTTTCATTTGCCTTTTTTGCACTCTTCTATTTTTGTCCTTTGTTCTGCCAGTGCCACCTCTCCCTTCTCATCTGCTGAGGCTTTCACATTTTTGATGCATCTCCTCCTCTCGCTTCTTTCTGTTCTTCTCTCTCTCTCTCTCCCCCTCTCTCTCTCTCTCCCTCTCTCTCTCTCTCTTTCCCTCTCTCTCCATTTCTATGCATGTTCCTTTTATAAGCCCTCTAGACTCATGAGTATCACTTACATCAGCGGCTTCTTTGCCGCTAGAGGAGACTGTGTGTGTGTGTGTGTGTGTGTGTGTGTGTGTGTGTGTGTGTGTGTGTGTGTGTGTGTGTGTGTGTGTGTGTGTGGGGTGTGTGTGTGTGTGTGTGTGTGGGTGGGAGGGGGTGGGTGTGTGTGTGTGTGTGTGGGGGTGACTACACTGATACCCATAAGGCCTCTAAGCTCTCTCAGGACCGGGCCAGGGAGGCTCTCCTAGGTCTTTATGGGAAATTGAGATTTTTCCTCTCAAACACTTTGACCTTGTGCCCTGCTGATATTGGCTAAAACACCCTGATGCTGATGACCTGGCTGAACACAGCGGCTGGCTAAATAAGTGGCTGTGTGTGTGTGTGTGTGTGTGTGTGTGTGTGTGTGTGTGTCTGTGTGTCTTTGTCGGTGGGTGTACATCACTACCAAGCCCCATAGCATGTGACTATGGGTATTGAGCGCAAAGATAATGATGCCATTGATGGCTGGCAGAGTCAAAGGGTCATGAACACTTTATTAATAAATCCCTGTGGGTATGTGTGTGTGTGTGTGTGTGTTTGTAAAATGTAGTTCTTTGAGTGTCTAATACTAAAATGAGTCTGTAGTAAATTAATTTATAGCACTGCTTGGTCAAATTTCCTATTGTGATGCGCTCTTTGAAAATATCAATTAACGTTCACATATTTGCACACCTATGAAGTAGTTTCAGTTTTGTGGCTGTGTTATGCTTGTACTGTATATCCATTCGCCAAGCTCGTGAAGTTTAAATGAACTGTCGCATCGCAACAAATTTACAAATTAGCCAGCGTTCAGAGCAGAGCCATGTTGTGTATCATTCCATCAGCTCCATTACGCTGCATTTGGAGCAAGGACTTTTGGGAAAGTGATTTTACAAAGCTAAGGCTAAACAGAATCCTGGGATATGCTATCTTGGCAGTGATTGAGACAGAACAAATGGTTGGGCCCCCCATGTAGAACTGGTAACGGCAGTTTGTGAAGAAATGAATCAATGTGTGGCACAAAGACGTAGTTCTACAACAAGACAGTTTTAATGATCAAAACACAAAATATGGAAATTACAAGTTAACACAACTCAAAAATTGTCACATTGATTTAAGCATGATAATGGACTCCGTGGTGTTGAGGTAGGAGAATTTAATGCACTTTGAGGTGCCACCTCAAAAGTGCATTAACCGCCATGTCGTCCATTATACCTTATGGAGTTAGCTAAGAGCAAACATGCAGGCATAATACACACATATAATGAATACATTCTGCATCCAACACACAGAGACAACAGATACAAAAAGGAGAATCTCTCTCTCTCTCTCTCCCTCTCTTTCCCTCTCTCTCTCTCTCTCTCTCTGTTTTTTTCCCAACTTCAGAATTGAGCTTTTTAAGGCAAGTCCACTCCAAATGTCAGCCATCTTGGAACAGACTGTTGATTGTACAGTAGATCACAAATCAACATGAAAATCTAACTGACTGAGAGGGCCAGTTTTTTCAGTGATGATACCACTACTTTGGTTAAGAAAATATTGTGTGCTATGGCTTTATTCCTTGGTCAATTCCTTATCAATTCATTTCTATTAACTCCAAGGAGAGTGACTTTCCTTCCACAGCACTGCACTGCACTCTCCACCGGGTGTCCAGCATAATACCGCTAATATTGACTGAGGGATTGAGTGTGTGTGTGTGTGTGTGTGTGTGTGTGTGTGTGTGTGTGTGTGTGTGTGTGTGTGTGTGTGTGTGTGTGTGTGTGTGGGGTGAGGGGTGGGTGTGTGGGGAGGGGGGGGGTGTGTGTGTGTGTGTGTGTTGTGAGTAGTACATTCCTAATGAAGACATTTCCATTGGGATTAATTCCACCTAGAGATTAGGTACTTGGGGAATAGCCTGGCCTCAATGCAATATGTGCTTCTGTGTGTGTGTGTGTGTGTGATTATGTTTGTAATGTGCTTTTCTTTGCAATGTAGTGCTCAATGCTAAATGCTAACATGTTCTCTCTATGGTTGTCTCTTGTGCAGACCAACATCCCTTTCCTGCTGAATGTCTTGAGCCATGACCAGTTCCTGTACAGCACTGTGGACACCCAGTTCATTGATGAGAATCAGAATCTCTTCAACCTCAAGCCAGTGCAGAACAGAGCCCAGAAACTACTGCATTACCTCGGTCTGTGTTTATGTGGTTTTATGTGTGCTTGTGCGAGTGTGTGTGTCTGTGTCTCTTTGTGCATGTGAGTTGTGTGTGTGTGTGTGTGTGTGTGTGCAGGTGTGTTTGCTAACGATGCTGTGTATACACTTCACAGGTTATGTAATGGTTAATGGGCCAACAACACCAATACCAGTCAAAGCCAAACCGTCTACTACTGACCCAGTCGTCCCTACTGTTCCTCTTGGTAAGACCCACATTCACACACACACACACACACACACACACACACACACACACACACACACACACACACACACCATACACACATACACCACAAGGATTACACTATTTGTTTAGTTAATCCACTCGACCAATGTTTCATTTTACATTGTTCCAAAATATTACAACTGATGTTGTAGGCTGTAGGCTCCCATTCACCACACACACACACACACACACACACACACACAGCTTCATAAACACTCTAATCTCTTTTCGCTCTATGGACTGGCAACTCTATAGGTTTCAATCTGTTGTTGGATGTATGCAAAAGGTCAACCTACATTCATTGCAGTACATTCATGTTTGCAATTAGGAATCTGTCCCCTGGTCCCAATTGAAGTAAAAAACGTTGGGAAGCTAATATAAAAAATGTTTGACCACTGTTAAAAATCTCTCACAAACCATGAGTCACACAGGAGTTTAAACACTGAAGACACACAAAACACTCTCTTGTGATACACAGCACACAATATCACACAACACATACAGACACACACACACACACACACACACACACACACACACACACACACACACACACACACACACACACACACACTGACACTGACATGCACACAAACAGCTAAACTTCTTAGAACAGAAAGAAGACTGCACTAACAAAGGAAAACACACATACAGAATGATGATTCTCTCTCTCTCTCACACACACACACACACACACACACACACACACAGGAGACTGACTGTCCTCCTCCTCTCTCTCCATCCCTCCTTCCTCTCCTCCTCCTCCTCTATCAGTCCATCTCTGTGCGGGCGAGTGACAGTGTGATAATGCAGGCCTAATCCCTATGCTCTCCCCATCACGGGGGCCAAATGACAAAAGGGATCCAGCTCCATTAGAAATCTCATTACATGGCTTTAGGTGTGTGTGTGTGTGTGTGTGTGTGTGTGTGTGTGTGTGTGTGTGTGCTGCGCATACCAGCCACTCCCAAGTGGTTGTATGAGTGTATGTAGGTATGCACACTAGAGTGTGTGTTTATGAGCTTTTGTGTGTGTGTGTGTGTGTGAGAGAGAACAGTGTGCATGCAGCTGTGTTTATAATAATAATAATAATAACTTAGTTTTATATAGCGCCTTTCAAGTAACCCAAGGTTGCTTTACAAAAGGAGATAGGGCAGGGGAATAGAGGGGAGAAGAGAGGAGGGGGTAGAAGTGGGGTTGGGGGGCAGGGTGGTCTCAGTGGTCTCAATAGGCCTCAGTGAATAAATGTGATTTTAGGTGCTTTTTGAACGTAGCCAGTGTGGGGGCTTGGCGGGTATGGAGAGGTAGACTGTTCCAGAGGGTGGGGGCAGCAACACAGAAGGCTCTGTCACCAAAAGTCCGTAGCCTGGAACGGGGGATGACAAGCGGGTCCTTGCCAGAGGACCTCAGGGACCTTGGCTGGGAGTGATGCTGGATGAGATCGGAGAGGTACTGGGGAGCAAGAGCATTGAGGGATTTGCATGTAAGGAGTAATATTTTGTAGGTGATGCGTGACTTCACCGGGAGCCAGTGAAGCTGCTTGAGTGTGGGGGTAATGTGTTGCCATCGCTTTGTTTGTGTGAGGATCCTGGCAGCCGAGTTTTGGACACGCTGTAGCTTGTCCAGTGCTTTGGGTGGGAAGACCATAAAGGACACCGTTACAGTAGTCAGGCGGGGAGGTGATGAAGGCATGTGTCAGAGTCTCCGCAACAGTGTCTGACAGTGAGGGGCCGAGTCTGCAGATGTTTTGAGGTGGAAGAAGGCGGATTTGTGAGCTTGGAGTGAGAGGTTGCAGTCCAGAGTCACACCTAAGTTAATGCACTTTTGGGAGGGCCTGATGGTAAAGCCATCTACGTTCAATAAGACGTCCCCAACTTTCTTGGACAGAGACGGAGGGGCCACCACCATGACCTC
>NC_063212.1:8051134-8093634 GCF_017589495.1 Alosa alosa
CGAAAGAAAAGAAACTAAACATTTCCCAAAATAGGAAACATTTCTTAATTTATTGTTATCAAATAAAGAGGCATAGCATTAGGGGGTAGTAGTGTGAGCACTCATTCTTGTGTGCGCGCATCTGTGCAAGTTAAACAGTCACCACTGGAGATAATGTGGGTAGCAGCAACAAACAACGTAGCCTTTTTAAAACAACGAACGAAGCGGACTCTTGCTGTCCATGAAAAGATACTGGCTAGATCTTGTTAGGCATGTTTAAGTTAGGCTAATGAACATGTTGCATTCTATACAGCCTGATAATGTCATTCTTTAAGCTACATAGCCTGTCTCCAGTTTTCCTCAATTTGACTAATTAAGAAGGGATAATAGGATATTTGACAGGCATATCATCAAAATGTCCGGAAAACGAAAGCATTTTTTTCTAGCGGAAACTCTGGTGTGTGTGTTTGCGTGTTTTGCTATTCAGTTAATATAAAGTAGATGCCTATGTGTCCTTTGTGTGTGTTTGTGTGCCTGATGTAATGAATGTAATGTATGTGCCTGGTGTAATGAGAGTTGTCAAAGACTGAGAGGTAGACTTAAAGGTAGCCCTTGACATTAATATGTGTTTCTTACGGTGCGCGTATGTGTGCTTGTATGTGCTTGTGTGTAAGACTTTATTGATCACGCATGCTGGTGTTCTTCGTTTTTCCACACCTCCCTGTCTCATTAGCTTTCTTTTCCAATGCTTCATCACGCCATCTCTCCCTGTCTTTCATCCATTTTCTCCTTCTCTCCCTCTCCCTCTCACAATGTCTCTCTCTTTCTCTCTTTCTACCTATCATTAACTTTCCCTGTCTCATTCTCTCTCTTAATCTTGCTGTCGGTACAAAACAAAACAGCAGCTAACGCAGCCAGGCGGCTGCAGTGCTACACTCTGAACATGGGGGCTCTATGAGATCTATGTGAAAACTCACCGGATTTCTCCTTTAATGAAGAACTGTTCAATCTCTCCCTTTTCTCTCTCCCTTTCTCTGTCTCCACCCACCTCTTGTGATGGGAATGTGGCTTATTTTCTTTGGAGGAATATAAACCTTGTTTAGTTCTATGTGTTGTCATGGTACACATTTTCTGTAAAGGTATTAAGCTGGTTTACTGTTATAAATGAGAGTTAAGCCTCTCTCTCCCTCTCCCTCTCTCCCTCCATTTGTGTCTGTCTGTTTGTCCGTCTGTCTGTTTGACTTTCCTTCCCCCATACCTCTTCCTCCCTTCCTCCATTCCCTCTCCCTCCTCATTTCCTCTGTGTCCTTCTCTCCGTCCTCTCTTTCAGCTTAACTTTTCCACTACTCATGCATTACCTTTTTTCATCCTCACCTTTCCACACTCTTCACATGTCCTTCTCTCATGTCCTTCACATATGTCCTAATCACATGTCCTTCTCTCATGTCCTTCTCATATGTCCTAATCACATGTCCTTCTCTCATGTCCTTCACTATACCCATATCATACATCCTCTCATGTCCTTCTCATATGTCCTAATCACATGTCCTTCTCATATGTCCTAATCACATGTCCTTCTCTCATGTCCTAATCATACAGTGTACATCCTTCTCTCATGTCCTAATCATACATCCTTCTCTCATGTCCTTCCCTTATACCCTAATCACATGTCCTTCTCTCATGTCCTAATCATACAGTGCACATCCTCCTCTCATGTCCTAATCACACATCCTTCTCTCATGTCCTTCTCTTATACCCTAATCATATGTCTTTCTCTCATGTCCTTCTCACATGTCCTAATCTCATGTCCTAATCATACACCCTTCTCTCATGTCCTAATCACATGTCCCTCTCTCCCTCTCTCTCTCCATAGGTGCTACATTTGACGTGGCCATGCGTTTCCTGTATGAGTGTCCTTGGCGGCGTCTGCAGGAGTTGAGAGCGCTCATCCCCAACGTGCCGTTCCAGATGCTGCTCCGCGGAGCCAACGCCGTGGGCTACACCAACTACCCCGACAATGCCGTCTTCAAGTGGGTACACCCACTAATACACACACACACACACACACACACACACATACACACACACACACACACACACACACACACACACACATACAGCAGCTACCCTGACAACAGCGTCTTCAAGTGGGTACACCCACTAATACGCACACACACACACACACACATATACACACACACACACACACACACACACACACACACACACACACACACACACACATACAGCAGCTACCCTGACAACAGCGTCTTCAAGTGGTTACACAAACACACTAATACACACACTCAAACTAATACAGACACACACACACACACACACACACACACACACACACACACACTATCACATACACCAACTACCCTGACAATGATATTTTCAAGTAGGCACACACATTAATACACACACACACACACACACACACAAACTACTACACACGGACACATACACACATGCAGCAACTACCCTGATAGTGGTGTCTTCAAGTGGGCACACACATACACTAACACACACACACACACACACACACACACACACACACACACACACACACATATACACATACACATACACACATACACCAACTACCCCACAGAAGTACAAACGCATACACATACAGACACACAGAGAGAATTGTAAAGCATACCATTTCCCTTAAGGTAGTGCACACATAAGCACAAACATTCACACACATAACAAAGCCTCATGGTTTGCTACCCACTATGTTTTCAGATGTTTTCAATAACGCACACACACATGTACATGTATGAGGACAAGGACACTTATATCATCTTGGTTGCTTAATTACTGTCATACACACTCACACACTCACTGTTCATGTTCACTGTACCTGGAGCCAAAGTCTGGTGTGTATGAGTGTGTGTGTATGTTTATGTGTGTTCATTTGTATGTGTAGAGTGTGTGTGTGTGTGAGTTTGCGTGAGTTTGCGTGCTTGCACACATATGAAAATCTTGGCTCTGGCTGCAGCATTAGCGCGAAGCCTGCCAGCATCCCAGCGGCACAGTGGTATTTCTGCATGATGGTAATCATGACAGAGCTTTTCCCACGCCTATTCCTATCCCCTCACACACATACACACACACACACACACACACACACCTCCAACTGCTGCACCTGAGGCGCTCATGAAATTAGCGCTGTCGTCCTGCGACCTTTCTGAGGCAAATGAAGTGAAACTCAATGTTGCCTCTTTGCGCTAATAAATAAGTAGGGAGCGTTTCGCAGGAAACGTGCATAATTCATCTTGACCTCTGTGCGTTCTTTGTGATCTCCGAGGCGTCAGCAGAGCGCTGCCAAGCTGAGGAGATGAAGTGCTTTCACGTCGGCCCCTAATCGTGTTTGGAGAAATGTTCAGGGAAAAGAAAAATATTTTAAGGCATAAAGCGCGTGCCTATTTAGCATTTAAAAAAAAAAGTGATGTTGTAATGTAGACACGATGTGCTGAAATAAAGTGGCAAGACAACAGCACGCCATGCAGCCCAGAGCAGAGGCAGGACAAAGTGATCCACCTGAAGGCTTGTATTGAGTTTTAGGCCCACGCACTTGATAGTGGCTGGTAATGGGATTTCAAGCAGCAAGTAATGCCTGTACCTTCATGCAAAGCCTGAAGTCTTCTCTCCATTTCTTTTTGGTTTGTCGCTTTTTTTGTGTTTTTGTTACTCTTTTCTGTTACCCTGCTTGGTTTTCTTTTTTTTTGTTCTGTTTCTGTTACTGTTTTGGTGTTAAAACAGCTTCTTTCTGTCCACCCTACTTTCTTTTCTTCTCTTCTCCTCCCTGTCTCTACACTCGCTCCTGGCTGCTCTCCTGAGATTGTTTCCTTGTATCTCTTCTTTCTCTCCCTTCCTCCTCCCGCTCTATTCCTCCATTTGTAATTGTCACAGTCCCACTGTGTGTATTCGCTCTCCTCCTCTTCTCCATCCCCTTAAGAGACTTCTAAAGTTCACCTACAAAAAAAGCTACCATCTTTGCCCATATAAGGAGATCCGGCATCTTGAGATTTTTCCTATGGGGAAATAACACTGGGATTTGAATGATCACACCTGTTAAACTCTCGCAGGGGTGAAGTCTTTGCTCTACGCACTTTTGTCCTCTGCTTTCGAGTGGGTACTGTGATCTAAGGTACGTTAAGACGGCACACTTTGATTTTTGCTACTCCAGAGCTAAATTGTAATGCAACTTACCATAGGTAGTTAGCTTCAATTAACACCCGGATCTCCTTATGTGGGCAACGATGGCAGCTTTGTTTTTTTTTTTTTTTGCGAACTTCAGAGGTCTATACCATATCCCTCATCCCTTCATATTTCCCTACCTCATTTCCTCTTTGTCCTTTTCTTCAGCTCATCCTTTTCTATCCTCACCTTTCCAGACTCTTCTCTGCCCTTCTCTCAAGTGCTAATAACATATTCTTCTCTCATGGCCTTGTGATATGTCCTTCACTCATGTCCTTTTCTCATGTCCTTCTCTCATATCCTAATCACATGCCCTTTTCTCATATCCTAATCACATGCCCTTTTCTCATATCCTTCTCTCGTGTCATTCTCTCATATTCCCTTTTCATGTTCTAACCATACTGTCCACCTCTACCTCCTTGAACTCAGGTTCTGTGAGGTTGCCAAGGAGAACGGCATGGACATCTTCCGCGTCTTCGACTCGCTCAACTACCTTCCCAACATGCTCCTGGGAATGGAAGCGGCCGGCTCGGCGGGCGGCGTGGTGGAGGCGGCCATCTCCTACACGGGCGACGTGTCCGACCCCATGCGCCAGAAGTACTCGCTGGACTACTACCTGGGGCTGGCCGAGGAGCTGGTCAAAGCCGGCACACACATACTCTCCATTAAGGTACAGTGGGCACAAAGGGACATGCAGAGCTAGAGAAACTGCAAAGTAGGGATTGGCGATATAGACTTATTTCAGGAGATTTTTCAATAATTATATAAATAATAAAGAAATCATTCACCACTAAAAAACATTTAACACTGTTATGTAATGTCAGCCTTACAGTCTTGAAAGGGAAAAAAAGAAAAGCTTAATCCTGACAAATTTATGTAACACATACAGTATATAAACATGTCATTAACTATATCATTAATATTATAAGTTCTGGGTTGGAATTCTACCAGTATATTTGATAGCTACTGCACAGAGGTTAAAAATAACAATCCCTGATTCATACACCCAGGTTGTTGTGGTAAGAGTGTTGTGTGATAGCACATTTCTTCATTCTAGGTGATATTGTGTTGATTCTTAGGAATAATACAACACTGAATAGCAGCCTGATTGCTCACCATGGGCTCTATTGGCAGCTACATCTACATAGCATTTCAGAGTTCATAACTGGCCTTTTATTCTGTCACTCAGCACCACTACCGGCTCACCTGATATTATATTTCCTCTACATATTCATTCATAGTCATATTCATCTCTCTTTCTTTCATATCTGTCACTCTTTCTTTCTCTGTCTCTCTATCTGTTCTTTGCTGCAGCTCATTCCTCCTGCTCCTCTGTTGTGTCAGTTTGGGTGGATGGAGTTTAATTAATTAATTAATTTATTTATTTGTGTGCTTTTGTTCCACCATCAGTGATATAGAATGTGTCCTTTTCTCCATATTAATTTCTAATAATATTCATCCTTTCAGTTATATTGATAAACGTCTGTCTCCTCTCCCTCTCTCTCTCTCTCTCTCTCTCTCTCTCTCTCTCTCTCTCTCAGCCATGAGGGCAGCCATGGCCTTCTGGTTAGCGCTTCAGACTTGTCAGTGGAGGGTTGTCGGTCACGGATTGGGATAAATGCAGAGACCAAATTTCCCTCACAGGATCAAAAGAGTATACTTATACTATACTATAAACATCTCTCTCTCTCTCTCTCTCAGGACATGGCGGGGCTTTTGAAGCCTGAGGCTAGCCGCGTGCTGATTGGTGCACTGCGCGACCGTTTCCCTGAGGTGCCCATCCACGTGCACACCCACGACACGGCGGGGGCAGGAGTAGCGGCCATGCTGGCGTGCGCCGAGTCTGGTGCTGACGTTGTGGACGTGGCTGTGGACTCCATGTCCGGCATGACCTCCCAGCCCAGCATGGGTGCATTGGTGGCCTGCACCAACGGCACCAAACTCCACACAGGTGAGTCAGGAGCGGGTTTCTAAACCCAACACTGGTGAGTCAGGACTGTGTGGCTAACCTCAACACTGGTGAGTCAGGAGCGGGTTAGCCCTGGTGATTCAAGACTGTACTGCTAAATTCAACACTGGTGAGTCACCGATTATTGAGTGGATGCGTCAGACGACCACAACACTGGTATGCAAGTCAGAACTATACACCTGTGAGTTAGGACTGTGATTTTAACTCAATACTGGTGAGTCAGGACAGTGTAGCAGTGACTTCCATAGAAATGCATGGGGTTAGTTTGTAACGCCAATATGGCAGTGTTTTACACATATTCCGCCCCTTCCGCGGCAAAAAAGTCAACACGTGAATACATTTCGCCAATCATATGGTGTGTTGTGAATACATCATGCCAACCATGTGGTGTGTTTTGAATACATTGTGCCAATCATGTGTTGTGATCTCGCGCTGGAGCAAGGTTGGTGTCGTGAAGCCTTGCACACGCGCATTTCTGCCGAAATAGATGCCCAATAAGTGCCACAATATGGCCATCGAGTGAAGGGACTTGCCTAAAAGGACTTTGGCTAAACTGAGCATTGATGAGTTTGGACTGTGTCACTAAACTGAACACTAAGGACTCAGGATTGTGTTGTTAACCTCAACACTGCTATATAAAGTATAGCTTGACACCAGTAAGTTAATAATTTGTTTTCTAAACTTTACTTCTAAACTTTAGTTTAGGAAGTCTGGAACTTCATGTACTGTAGAGTTAGGACAATCATATCATGTATTCTGTACGATGAAAGGAGCTTTTGCCTCCAGTAAGCCTGTAGCATCAACTGACATTAAAGAGGAAGTCTTTGAGTCCAGTTCAACAAACTTACAGAGAAAGGAACAGAAGAAAGTGAACCCTTTGGTTACACTGGGTAGACGGGAGTGAATATACAACACAGTACATTCATAAGCATATAAATAACACAAACAAGTGAAAGGTAAAAGAGAAGTCAGAAAAACTCCCATGATGCAGTGCTGGTCGGACAGATGAGAGAGCGAACCCAGAGACCTCCCTCAGTGACAGGGGTCAGCAGGAAGGCCGAAGGGCCTGTCAGTCACCATGGCCGTTGGCACGGGAACCAGTCAAGCGAGGTTGTCAGTCAGGATTCACTCACCTATGTATAAACACCAACCCCACGCCCAGCCCCAAACCCACTAACAGCAATTGATTGAGCGCTGATTGGAGTCGGCCTGTCAATCAATCAACGGTCAAGTTTAGCCACTTTCTGTGTCAGTCAATAGAGAGCTCCAGAGGTTCCTGTTTCCATCCAATGTTAATGGAATCTGGTGTTAAAACTGTGTGTGTGTGTGTGTGTGTGTGTGTGTGTGTTTGTGTGTGTGTGTTGTGAGCGTGCATGACTTGTGCCTGTCAGCATGTCTGTAGTGTGCGTGATGTGGCGAACAGAAAGTCTGCTGACCATCCGTAATGATCACACAAGCCCCAACAGAAAAGCAAAAAGGCACGCAGGCAAAAGACGTGGAAAGATAGACAGATAGAGAGACAAATTGGAACCAAATAACTACAGCGGTATCTGTGTGAACAGTAATCTGGGGAAGGTATTTAGTTGTATTTTAAATGACAGGCTTCAAACCTTCCTTAACGAACACAATACCCTGAGTAAAAGCCAAATTGGATTTCTCACAAACCACCGAACAACAGATCACATTTATACCCTGCACACCCTAATCAATAAACATGTAAAAGACAAAAATAATGAAAAGATATTTGCTTGTTTTGTAGATTTTAAAAAAGCATTTGACTCTATTTGGCATGATGGATTATATTACAAACTTTTGCAAAGTGGTGTAGGGGGTAAAACCTTTAATTAAAAATTATTTAATTAAATCAATGTACTCAAATTGTAAATTTAGTATAAAAATTGGAGAAAAACGGACAGATTTCTTCACTCAAAATAGAGGAGTGAGGCAGGGCTGTAGTCTGAGTCCAACATTATTGAATATTTACATCAATGAGTTAGCGGTGCAGTTGGAATAGTCTACATAGTCTTTGCCGATGACTTGGTTCTTATGTCGCCCTCACAACAGGGACTGCAACAGCTCCTCGATCAGCTGGAGCAGTACTGCCAGTCCTGGGCCCTGGCAGCAAATCCAACAAAGGCCAAAGTTATGATCTTCCAAAAAAAGCCCAGGTGTCAGGAACACAGATACAGGCTCAGTCTAGGCAGCACCGCCCTAGAGCACGCAATGCAGTACACGTACCTTGGTCTAGTAATTACTGCATCAGGAAGTTTCAGCATGGCAGTGAATGCACTAAAAGAAAAAGCCCGAAGAGCACTTTATGCTATAAAAAGAAAATTTCACAAAATAAACATTCCAATTACAATCTGGTGCAAAATATTTGACAGCATAATCCAGCCTATTGCGCTGGATGGAATGGGACCACTCAGTATGCACGACTACACAAAGTGGGACAAGCATCCAACTGAAGCCCTACATGCAGAATTCTGCCGAACAATATTAAAAGTTCAAACAAAAACACCCAACAATGCATGTAGGGCAGAATTAGGCCGCTTTCCATTGGCATTAAGTATTCAAAAAAGAACCTTAAAATTCTGGATGCATTTGAACAGCAGTCCCAAAAACTACCTCCATTTTGAGGCACTGAAAACCCAGGAGCTGAACCCTGAAAAGAGTCCTCTGAGCCAGCTGGTACTGAAGTTAACTAACTCAATAACAAAAACTAACAAAGATCAAGCTCAGTCCAGCGCTGCTTCCCAAACATCAATTAGAGTCAACAAAATAATGAATCAAGCAAAAGAAGATTATTTAGACCATTGTGAAAAAGACCAGTGTTTATACCGGTGTTTATACCATTTGTGTTTGCATATTTAGTACGTTTCATACGCGTGTTTCAACAATGCATTTCGGTTGTTGCTTTTACCTTACCATTACCTTACGCATGCCAGTTATGTATCCACCAGCTGCCTGCCTGCAGCCTACTTCCAAAACTCAAAGCTGCTTGCTGTCAGATTTGGTTCCGAGGGACACAAGTTCAGTGTATCAACAACACTCAATAACAGTTTATGTGATGTGTTAATCAATTAAATTCCCAACAATTTCACAACAGCTAGTTCTGGAGTAGGCCATTCAACTAGCCCGGCTTGCTTACGGACGAGACTCAGGCTGCGCAGTCGGCACCCGCTTCCTTTATTTGGGTTTTGGGTTGCCAGGTTTTAGCCTACGACAAAACGGTTGAAATTGAAACTAAGTGATCGTGTATGTGTATCGTGTAGGGTGTATTTCATACACAATCTGGCAACCTGAATGGATCAATGATTTTAAGTTTGATGGCCATGCAAATTACGGGAGTTTTCCGGGAGAAATAACAAAACGGGAGGGTGCTGGGAGATGACCTTGAAATACGGGAGAAACCCGGGAAAAACGGGAGTGTTGACAGGTATGACACACACACACACACACACACACACACACACACACACACACACACTCACTCACTCACTCACGCTGCACTCACCCATATGCTATTGTTTATTCTGTGTTCACATGTTTACCTGCATTGCTGTATGTCTATTTTCTTTCTTTTGTGACACTACTGTGTAACACTGGCTTTGGCAACACTGTATCCAAGAAGTCATGCTAATAAAGCTCCTTTGAATTTGAATTTTAATTTGAGAGAGAGAGAGAGAGAGAGAGAAAGAGAGATAGAGAGAGAAAGAGAGAGAGAGAGAGAGAGAGAGAGAGAGAGAGAGACTGTGTGGATAGATATACTGAGATGGAGATGAGAGGCGGCTCCCTTCAGTGTGTCTCACAGCTCCCTGTGCCCCGAGGGCTTGTGGGAAATGTGTTTGTGTTGTTGTTTTTGTTTCTTATGTCACGCAGCTCAGAGGTAAAGCGAGGCTGAGCCGGGTCAGCCCAGTGGAGGGCTGGGGTGGAGGTGGGGTGAACACGCCGGTCCCGGGTCAGCAGGGATGGTCAAGGTGAACTGGCGAGAACCAGCTCAGTGGGTTGTGTCATGTCATTTTGGTTGTCAGTTTTGAGCTTTATGTTCCTGTAGTTGGGGTAGGTTGTCTTTGACAGGGATGGTGTGTGTGTTTGAGTGTGTGTTTTGTGTGTGTTTGCGTGATGCTGTTCTCTGTCTGTGTTACTTCCAAAGTTGCTATTTTTGATTTGCGTAGTGTGTGTGCACGGTTTTGTTTGACCGTGCTGTTCTGGATTGTATGTGATAGGTGTGGGATAGGAAAGGTGTGTTGGTGCATTCGCGCATGAAAGTATGTGTGTGTGTGTGTGTGTGTGTGTGTGTGTGTGTGTGTGTGTGTGTGTGTGTGTGTGTGTGTGTGTGTGGTGCTAAGCAATGCAGAGTGAGGGATGATGAGGAATGACTCACCCATAAGTGGATCACTCAGCCAGTGGTTGTATTCTTCCGGAGTACATTTGCTTGCAGCCATTGTGTTAAGTACTCCTACAGCTACAGTGCACAGCTCAATGTTCTCCTCTGTGTGTCTGTGTGTATGTGTGTGTGTGCATGTGTGTGTGTGTGTGTGCGTGTACAGTACTTGTGTGTGTATGCATGTGTATGAGCCTGTGTGTGTGTGTAAGAGAGTATGAGTGTGAGTATGAGTGTGTGTGTGTGAGAGTATGTGTGTGTGTGTGTGTGTGTGTGTGCGTGTGTGTGTGTGTGTGTGTGTGTGCAAGTGTGAGTACGAGTGTGTATCGTGTGTTTACCAGAGAAGCTCACTATGGCTCACTGCCTGCTTGTTTATTTATTTGTCAAGGACTCCTCGCGGCCTGACCTTCTTTTCTCATCCCCCACCTTCTTCATGTCTCTCTCTCTCTTCTCTTTCTCATTCTCTCTCTGTGGCTCAGTCTTTCTCTTTCACGCTCTCTCTCTCAGTCTAGCACTTTCCCTTTACTCTCTCCACCTCTCTTTCTCTCTCTCTCTACCTCTCTTTCTCTCTATCTCTCCACCTGTCTTTCTCTCTCTTACTCTGTCTCTGTCTCTCTCTGCACTTCTCCCTCTCTCTCTCTCTCTCTCTCTCTCTCTCTCTCTCTCTGCCTTAACGAGAGTGTGCAGTGTTGCCAAGTTAATTGAATTGTCTTGAAGCTGTCAGGTTATCCAGGCAAACAGATGTACTGTATCTTCCAGTTTCCCTCTGCTCAGCCCTTTTTTTCTTTTTTTCCTTCACTCTCTCCCTCCCTCTCTCTCTCTCTCCCTCCTCTCTCTCTCTCTCTCTCTCTCTCCCTCCTTTATTACTGCAGTCTGCAGCCTATTTATCTTCTGCTTATTCCCACATACCCTGCTTAACACATGCTCCATTGTTGCCACTTTCTCCACAGCCATTCCATTGCGTCCCATTCTATCTCCTTCACATTCTTCCTCATTCACTCATTTCTTCTGCCCCCTTTTCTTTCACCTCCGTATCTCTCCATTCTCCCCATCCGGACGCGTTTGTGTTTTTTTTTCCCCCGCGTCTCAGTGCTTCTCTCTGTTTCCCCGAGCCCTTTGATCCAGCCGCAAAAACCCTTTTATCCTCCATTTTGAAAGAGGTCCTCTCCCCTCGTTTGTCTCACTGTCCTTCCTCTCTTTCTCTCGCTCTCTCTCTCACTCTTTTCACTCCCTCTATTCTGCTCGACTCTGAGCCCTTTTGTGTCGGGGCTTCGGGTGTAAGACATCAACCCCAAACTCCACGAGATGCCATGAGAAGAAAAAAAAACTTTTTTCCTCTCAATTCCAAGGAGACAAAGTGTGTGTGGAAACTTACCACTAATCCACAGAGCGCCGCGCTGAGACAAACCAGTGCTCCCCTGTCTCTCATAAGACGCCTTAATGCCTAGAACGTGATTTCCCATGGCAGGAAGTGTGTGTGTGTGTGTGTGTGTGTGTGTGTGTGTGTGTGTGTGTGTGTGTGTGTGTGTGTGTGTGTGTGTGTGTGTGTGTGTGTGTGTAAGTGTCTGGGTTTGTGCGTGTGTGTGTGTGTGTGCTGTCAGGGGGTGATGGTGCTGGATGAGGAACATGATTTCCAATGGCGGGAAGTGGGATTGTGTGTGTGTGTGTGTGTGTGTGTGTGTATTGGATGGTATTGGATGAGGACAGGCCTCAGCCAGCACCCGGAAGCTTCAATCATCTCGAAAATATAACTGTATTTGAAACCGTCGGCGATCCCACGCCAGCTAAGCACTTAATTCCTTAGTTAACCGCGGCTCAACTGCCAACCGAGTGGCGGCTCCGCACTTGTGTCTCTGCGGCTCCTCTTAATGAAGTGATGGTCGGCGCGTCGGGGAGATTGTGGGAATCGATGTGTCAGCAGCGCTCTGGTTCGTGATTATCGGTGGGATTGGGAGGGCCGACGCAGGATTGAGTCCGCCGTAACGGATTTTTGATTAAGCCTCCGTGGCGTTCGAGGCCCGGACGCCGTCTTTCGAGGGGCTCACTCGCCGGGATTGGTCCTCTCTGGAGGTGTGCTGGAACAGTTTGATTACTCGGCAGTTTGACTTGATCTTGACTTGATCTTGATGCTGTCCAAGCTGTCTCTGAGTTCGCTCACGGAAACAGGAAAATTGGACACGAGGACACGTGTCTGTGTTTGTGTGTGTGTTTGTGTACTCCCATTTAAGCATAACCTTCTCAGTGTGCATGTGTGTGTGTGTGTGTGTGTGTGTGTGTGTGTGTGTGTGTGTGTGTGTGTGTGTGTGTGTGTGTGTGTGTGTTCATCCATAGACGTGTGCATATTTCTTCAAGTGCTCTAATTCTACTGGCGTTGGTGCCTGCTGTTGATGGCTGCTTGGCATTTTGACTTTGATCGCTGTCTGTGCATTCTCTCCAGTCAGTCATAGAGACATGAAAGTGACACTAAAAGCACATGGGACTAAGTGCAGTGGCCATGGCACCAGGACTCATACAGTAGGTTGGCTATAATAAATTTGTGGGTGAGAGTGTGTCTGTGTGCATACACATGCATGTTTCTGTGTGTGTGTGTGTGTGTGTGGGTGGGTGTGTGTGAGTGTGTGTGTGTGTGTGTGTGTGTGTATAACTCTACATGCCTCTGTGACAGCAGCGTGTGGTCATTTTAATGGGACATAGGGATGGGACATAGAAGCAGTGTCACCATGACTCCAAAGAAGAGAGGCTATGATCATGTTTTGGAGGTTTACACAGCATGGCGTGTGTGAGGGTATATCTGTGTGTGTGTGTGTGTGTGTGTGTGTGTGTGTGTGTGTGTCTGTTTATTTGCATGATGCCAACCAATAGAGTAACCATACGTCAATTAGCACCTACAATGTATCTATGACAAGTGTGTGTGCAAATGAGTTTGAGGGTGCGTGTTGGCATGTTTTCGCATGTGTTCACATGTGCAATTGAGCATGTGACAATGCTTTAACAGTACACACTAATGTACTAACAGGAGACACTGGCCCCCCACTATTGTGGCATCGAGTTATTAGCGAGTGGCTTAATTCAATTAGCATTGATCAAGGTGCCGACGAAACGCAACATGGGCGCACGCGTTGATTGATTGACAAACAGGCCGCTTGGACCGGCATCAAAGGGGGATTGAAAGGCTCAGCCCGTTGTTTGTTGCTGCGGTTTCCATTGCGTGTCGTGTCCGCGGGTTAAGCGAGCATTGACTGTGCCTTGAGTTGCTGATGCCAAAAGAGAACGCGGCGGCGCCGTCTCCTCGCGCTCTCGTGATGTTTTGGCTGCTATAGGTATTGTGCTCCTCGTACTGGCAGCCATCTGCTCGTCCCTCTGTCTTCTTTCTTCTGCCCTGTTTGATGGCGCTGTGTCTGTCTTTGTTCTGCCTGCAGCGCCTTTCATCGGCGTATTGTCTCGGCTTTAAACTGGACGGATGTGAAGTAACCCTGCTGCCCAACTAATGGTCTGTCTGTCCGTCAGACTGTCCATCTGACTGTCCACCTTTCTATCTGCGTTTATCTATCTATCTATCTATCTATCTTTTTATCTTTCTAACTAATTTGAATCTGTGTTAAATTAACTGGACTATACACATATTTGTTCAATCGGTTTCTACATGCTGTTTTTGTAACCACACATGAACTAGTGTGAACGAGAGGAAAGCTTACACGGGCTATATTGTGACAGTGGGAAATCAAAGCGATTATATACAGCAGTGTGCAATTCAGCAAGTATTATGATCTTTCTCAATCGCTGCGGCACATTCCCCTAGAACATTCTTAGCATTTTCCAAATGGTATGGGCGCTTCCCAAATCAGTTTATGTGGCTCAGCAGCATAAATTGCTGGATTAGCGGCCTACATTGACAAGTTGTTGAGAAACAATGGGGACATCTTCCCCCGCGCTGTAACTGGCTCCCGGTAAGCTGCTGCTATGAGCTCCATAATGACATCCAATCACTGACGCTGATGATCACAGCCTCTCCACCATGTGCCGAGAAGGACTCCCCATTTGGATAAAGTTATGAAAAATAAAATGGTGGGAGGGAAAAAGAGCTTCTTCAGCATTCTGTGGAGGCCACCAACGCTGATTGTTTTGAATGGCGAACGTTAACAGTTGTCCCTAGTGAACACATGAAATCATTTGGCAAGTTGTTTTTACAACCCCAGCCCCCATTCTGAAAAAAAATTAAATCCCTGTAGAACATGTTCAATTTGATGAGGAAATATTTTTAGAAGATCTAATGGTGGAGTTATGAGCAAGTTGCTGGCATGACAGAACCACAGAGCCCCATGATGTTTCTGACCCATCTGGTCATCTGGTCAGTGGCTCAGTGTGAATCCAGCAGCCATTGTGAGTCATTAGTGGTTTACCTTTTATGCAGACAAATCAAAATGTATGTCTCTGAAATGTATTAATTGACAAATAAAAGACCATTCAATAAACCAACACACTACAGTATGTGCACAGAGTAGAGAATTAACAAAGATATTGATTGAAGACTTTCTGGTGCAGATGCAGGTGCCAGTCTCATCAGTTGCAGAGTTGTTCTCATTTACACAAAAGTGCCAAAAAAAGGCTTTTGCAATTTGAGCAAAACGAATGAGGAGTGTTGTGTGGAGCTTTTGCTAATAGTTTGTCATTTGAGAATTATGCTATTGAGCTGCTAATAATGAAGGATTAATGGTCCAGAAATGGAGACAGAGTAACAAACAAAAGTCATTATTCAATACCTTCTAGCCCTATAAAAAGTAACACTTCAACTAATTGTGTTTTATTTTCTCTCCGTGTCCGTTTGTCATTCTCATGTCTTTGTCGTTCCGTTTTCCGTGCTCCGTGTGGCACGTAGGCATCTCCATGGACAAGGTCTTCGACTACAGCGAGTACTGGGAGGTGGCCAGGGGCCTGTATGCGCCGTTCGACTGCACGGCCACCATGAAGTCCGGCAACGCCGACGTGTACGAGAACGAGATCCCGGGCGGTCAGTACACCAACTTGCACTTCCAGGCGCACAGCATGGGCCTGGGCAACAAGTTTAAAGAGGTGAAGAAGGCCTACGCGGAGGCCAACAAGCTCTTGGGAGACCTCATCAAGGTGAGTGTGTTTGTGTTTATGATTTGTTTACCTTGTTTAGTTATTTACTCCAGTGCCCTCAGGGATTGTTTGGGATTGCTCCATCTCCTCCACCCCCCCTCCCCTTTGCCTCGGGGCTCTCAGTATTTTATCCCTTCCTGGAGTTGATCATCTCTCACTCCTCCTCTCCCCTCCTCCTCTCCTCTCGCGCTCTCCCTGCTTTGATGTCCGTCCTGCGGGCTTGACTGGCGAGGCCCAAGGAAATGTTGGGTGTTTCGCTGCCCATCATGGGGTGATTTCATCATCACGTGGGTATTTACGTGGCTAATTTCTATCAGCTTTTCCTGCTGTGCATTTATTGGTATACTTCCCCACCTGCCTACACATCTAAAGGCCCTTCTGCCCTTAGCCACAGTGTCAAAATACACCTGACTCCTACCTCATGTTGTAGATCTCAAACAGACATGGTGAATTCTCTTGACATGAACACACACACACACACACACACACACACACACACACACACACACACACACACACACACACACACACACACACACTCTCACTCCAACAGTAAATTCAGTTATAACTGACAGCTAAGCGTGACTGACGCTATCTCAAAAACACAGCCCCATGTGGGGATGGGTTTGTGTGTGTGAGTGTAAGCTGCTCCTAACTGATGCGATCATCTGTCAGCATAACACTGATGGATGGATCCTCACATTCGCATCACTTCCAGAGGCCACAAGTAAGAAGTAAGACATACAGTAAGAAATAAGAACCTGATGAACCAAACTGCGAAACTGCGTTGTTCACGCCAAATAAAGTCAGCAAAATATACCCTCCAGTGTGCGATTTTTTGACTTTTCAATAAGAAATAAGACTTAACTTATTTAAATATAAATACAATGAAATATTGCTTGGTAACTCTCAGAGATCAAAAGAAGCAAGAAGATACAAAACTGAAAATAATAGTAAGATAAATGTGACCTTAAAGTTCATCTTGCTCTTTTTTTCCCATATAGATTGTAATGTTCTGTCTATATAGCAGGTGATAGAGGTGATTCGGTGACCTTGAGCGAAGATTTGCGGGAACGTTCCCCATTTGCGAGGCGTTGTTTGTGAATAGTGACCTCACTCCTACGGGTTCTCCAGAGGATTTTTATCACTTCTCCCCAGCCATCGACCCACGCTGGAGCCAATCAATGATTTGCGAGGCCTGGTGCTGTCAGCGTTTGGTGCTGTCTGGCTGCCACTGCCACCTTCCCGAAGCGCGAATCAAACGATCGACGATCAATTCCAATGAACCACAGCCCCTGATACGGCAGCGGTGGTGGCCCATTCTGTCCTTCCCTGTTGTTTTCTTTCTTTCTTCTCTCTCTGTCTCTCTCTCTTTCTCTCTCTGCACCTGTCGATTATGGAAAACCAAGGAAGCGGTAGAACTCTCCAATTCATCTAGTTTGTGATTTGTATGCTGTGCCATGCAGCTCTTTCTTTCCTCCTCTAACCTCCAAATCTCTTGCCTTCTGCTGTCCCTCTCTCACTTTCTCTCTCTCTCTCTCTCTCTCTCTCTCTCTCTTTCTCTCTCTATCTATCCTTCTCTCTCTCTCTCTGTATCTCTCTCTCTGTCTCTCTAATTTGAACATATCAGTTTGTTGTTGTAGCGGGTCCACATTCTGTCACCTGGGAAAACTCCCATTTTTTCACACCTGTCACAGGCTCTCTGTGTACGCGTTCTCAGACTGTGACACATTGTAAACAAATACGGACACAAAGTATGCACAAACAAACGTTCGCACACACACACACACACACACACACACACACACACACACACACACACACACACACACACACACACATGCACATACATACTTGTCTCCGCTGGTTGAAAGCTAGGTTGTGGTGTGCCGTTGGCTAAACAGATGCAGCATGTCAGCCAGCAGTAGATATGGTAGCCTTACAACAGTGATTGAACTGACACATACGATAGGTTCCTTTCCAAGAACTGCAGTAGCTTACCAGCATCCACGGACTAATAATAGAATAATAAGAAGATAGAATAGAATAAGAGAATAATGGTGTGTGATTGTGTGTGTGTGTGTGTGTGTGTGTGTGTGTGTGTGTGTGTGTGTGTGTGTTTGCATGATAAATAGGTTTTACCACCCTACAGTATAGCTATTTACAACTATTGTTAATATGTGTGTGAGTGGTGATTTGTGTTCTCTATTACTTATCTTTTGTGTCTTTTTGTTCCTCATATGGCAACAACAGGGCTAGCTGTAGCTTAGCGGAAGCAGCCCAATAGAGCACTAAGCTTCAATTCGCATATCACACACACACACACACACACACACACACACACACACACACACACACAGTATACTCATCACCCAGAGACTCAACAAAGTGCTCAACGAACGCCACATTGCATCTGGCTGGCACTCATTCCTCCAATGCTTCCACTTACACCCGTCATTTGCTGGAACTATCCACCTCGTTGATTAGTCCGAAATGACAACTGATAACATTCGACGTCATGAACCGTGACAAGCAAATGACTTGCGGAGGGAACAGCAGTTGGAACAGGTCATTTCATCTCCCCTCGTACAATGCCGATGACCACACTTCTCTGTTAGCCCCTTCAGTGTCTTTTAATGATTCAATAATTGTGTCCATAGCAACTGGCCAAGCTCCCTCCTCCACCTGGAAGTCTGAATTGAAACCTTGCGGATCCCGAGTCCATTAGTTGGCCTGCGGGTCGTCAATTTGGCTAATAAGCCGTATTGATACAGCTTAGTTCCTCTGCTTTCACTTTAAAGCCGCATTAGCAAAAACTCAGCACGCCGCACAGGGACACAATGAATACCCAATATTGCTGAGCCCTGGACTGAGGAATGAGAGAAAGAGAGAGAGAGAGAAAGAGGGAGAGAGAGAGGAGAGAGAGAGGGGAGAGAGCTTGTCTCCCCAGTGTATTCTGTTCCTAAACATGGCGCGCCACCAGAAGCGATTCCCAAGCCCTGCACATGAAGCAGACAGGGGGGCGTAGCGCAGCGTAGCGCTCCCTTATTAGCATCTCACAAAACCACCACTGTGCTCCTCCAGGCTCCAGCTCTCTGTGGGTTTTGGCCACGGTGTGGTGGGTGAAGTCTGGAGGTAGGGAGGGTGGTGGTGGTGGTGGTGGGTGGTGGTGGGTGGGGCCCTCTCCGTCTCCCTCTCCGTCTTTGTGTCTCCTCCGGTCCAGCGGTCCTCCCTTGTTCTCCCGTGCGCATCCCCGGAGCTTTTATGTCAATCTGTTCTGGTCCAGTTTCGGTCCCAGCAGGGTGCTGAACGCTTCGTCGGGAGACAGCGTGTATGGATGATTTAGTCACTGTGTGTGTGTATGTGTATGTTCACATCCATACGTCTGTGTGTGTGTGTGTGTGTGTGTGTTTGTGTGTGTATGTGTATGTTCACATCCATACGTCTGTGTGTGTGTGTGTGTGTGTGTGTGTGTGTTTGTGTGTGTATGTTCACATCCATACCTCTGTGTGTGTCTGTGTGTGTGTGTGTGTCCGTGTGTGTGTGAACGTATATGTGTACGTGCATGTGTATATTTGTTTGCACGCATCTCTGTCTACGTATATGTGTGTGTATGCGTGCTGTGTGTGCATGCATGCATGTTTGCCAAGAGAAAACCCTTTCTCGCATAAAGTACGCCAGGTCGGCATGGTGTTAAATGCATGCTGGTGCTATCGACCACCCCCCTTGCATTTGTTCAGGCGCTATTGATTATTCCCTGCCTCTCTATTTTTTTTGTCGGGCCCATGGAAAAACGAGCAAAAACTAATGGTGGGATTTGTTTGGGCTCCACATGCAACTCAGGAGCCATTTAACTGCATCTCAGTAGCAGGCCTGAGGGAGCAGGACAAAGCAGGCCAGATCGGTGTTGGCAGAGTGGCCAAGGTCTGGTGCCGCTGTTCGCCTTTATTTGTATTTAAAAGGGGATGTGGGGGGAGTGGGCGGGGGGAAGCACTGGCTGTGGAGAGAACATTTACCGCACAAATTCTCTTCATATTATTCTCCCCAGTCTGTCTCCTCGTAAATTACCCTCCAGTACTTCCTGCCTCACTCTTCTAATACTTCTTCCTTTCAGTGCTTCCTCCTTTCTAATATTCATCTTTTCATTAAGGTTCAATTCTCTCTCTCTCTCTTTCTGTAGTTTCTTTCTGACCTTCATTGTGTCATTCATCTCTCGCCCATCTTATTTGGCCATGCTAGCCCTGCTAGCCTAGCCTTTCCTTCTCCAGCCTCAACAGGACCATGCTCATCTCTCTCTCTCTCTCTCTCTCTCTCTCTCTCTCTCTCTCTCTCTCTCTCTCTCTCTCTCTCTCTCTCTCTTCCTCTAGGTGACGCCGTCCTCCAAGATCGTAGGCGACCTGGCCCAGTTCATGGTGCAGAACTCGCTGACGCGGGCGGAGGTGGAGGAGCGCGCCGACGAGCTCTCCTTCCCGCTGTCCGTGGTGGAGTACCTGCAGGGCCTCATCGGCATCCCCCACGGAGGCTTCCCCGAGCCGCTCAGGTCAAAGGTCAGTGTCCCCGCTTGTCCCTGACACTGGCTCTATCTATTACTGTTCTAATCAATGGTACCTCGGTAACCGAACCTGAACTCTCACTGACCATCGTCTCATGTGACCTGGTCCAAAACTCATATCATATCCATCCAATAATCAGACTATAAATACAATGGACCAAGTGGCCATTTGAAAACATGGCTAATAATATGTAAATGATAAACAAACAAGTCCATGACGAACAGATTGTCATGTTAGTACACCACCAAGTTAGCACAGTCCATCCTCAAAAGAATGCATTAAACTGTAGAGCAGGTGTTTCCCCAGTGTTTAAAATGTTTGGCAAGCACTGAGAACTGTTCTCATATAGTAATGAAAGGATTCCTCAGTAATCTAATATACATTACACATATTGCCTTACACTGAATATAAACTTAACTTGCAGCTCTGTAGATCAAGAGTACTTTTGAAATTGAACAGAAATTGATGCAGAAGAGAATGGTTTATTCTGTAGATGCCTGTTTGCCAGGAGACATTTGATTTGGCATTTACAAAAAAAAGACTATTGTAGCGCAATCACAACACTTGCATAAATCTGTTGACACGGCCGGGTGTCAGAAGGGGTCAATGGAGGCAATTTAAAGAAATCATTACCGCCGTCCAGCGAAAGAATGGACGAATGCCAAAGGTGAAACATCTCTAATGACCGTTGCACTTAACTCTCATACACGGAGTGGCTGAAGGCTGTTGATTGTGGATCTGACGTGAGTGCGAAACCAAGACATGTTAGACCTTTTTGCTTTTTCAGCGGTAAAAGCGGTGGTCAGAGTCATCAGTTGACTTTGTAGACAGTTGGGGGTTAGAGAGATGATGAGCTTCATTCTAACAGAGGAGACATCTCTAGGTCTTGCAAAGCTTGTAAGGTTCAATATTAAATGCTACACTTTGATGTTTTTAGACACCCACTGACTGCCCGTCCCCCTGCCCACTGACTATTAGTGATGCATTTTTTTTCTTTTATACTTTGGTATAAAATGTCAGAAGACTGAGGGCAAGGGCGGAGCCAGACATTTGAAACATTGGGGGCTTAGCCTAGTGTCACAGACAGGAAGGCTAGGGGGGTCCAGGGGCATGCCCCCCGGCAGAACATTTTGAAAAATAACCCCTTAAATCATGACTTCTAGTGAATTCTGTGTAAACTGATGGACACATTGAGACTTTAAAAATGGAGACTAAAGGTAGGCCTATATCTGACTGGCACTTTGGTTCTTTCAAGAGGGGTCTATAGGCATAGCCTATCTGATCAGCATGCACTTAGTTAATTAAGCGTTTTTTTATGAGTTATGGTCAGGTTTAGCACAGCCCCACACATTGTGAACCCACCTATTATAGGCTAATGTTCAGTGGAACACATGAAGCTAAGTTTAATCCATGGCTTAAAATTAATTTTTCAAAATGGGGAATTCCCCCCTTCAGTGCTTCACATAAGGGGGACTAATTCAGTAGGGAAGGGGATACATTTTACAAACTGAAATCGCATTTTCCTTATAAGCCTACAGGCGTCAATGAGAGAACACTTACTCTTACATGATTTTGGTTTCGATTTTCTAATTGGAGTAGCCTAAGTCTTTGTGACAACACGTCATGATACATTTGATAATGTTTGATCGTTGTTTTGGTATGAAGCATCTTTTACGTAATGAATGCGCACTCTAGAAAGTGAAAGTAGCCTAACCTAGGCCTCTGCGCTCTGTGTCTGAGCTGTCTGTGCACGTCCGCAATTGATTACATTCCTCAAATGGAGAACACATCAATCCCATGGTATTCTTTGCCCTAAAATGCATGAAACATGCAAGTTCAAAATCCCGCTGGTAGCCACGTTACATCTCCGTTTCATATTTGCCTACTAGCCTACAATAAATGAATTGAACTGACAACAGCTAAATCTACTGATTCGGTCATTGAGACTCTACAGTACAACAAACTTTCTGTCTTTCTGAAGTTTATTTTTGTATTCCGGGTACAGTAGCCTAATTGCCTAATGTCTTGACGGCTTCCTGTTTAAACTGACTGTGCCGCTCTGAACTTTCCTGCCAGGTTTATGACGTAAAACATCTCGGCTCTGGCATTGCCTAAACCATACCAGCAGCTTAGCTTTTTTTCGGGGTGGGGGGGTGGGGGTGTTTATACCGGATCTGTGTTTGCATATGTAATACATTTCATACACGTGTTTCAACAATGCATTTCGGTCGTTGCTTTTACCTTACCATTACCTTACGCATGCCAGTTATGTATCCACCAGCTGCCTGCCTGCAGCCTACTTCCAAAACTCCAAAGCTGCTTACTGTCTGATTTGGTTCCGAGGACACAAGTTCAGTGTATCAACAACACTCAATAACAGTTTATGTGATGTGTTAATCAATTAAATTTCCAACAATTTCACAACAGCTAGTTCTGGAGTAGGCCATTCAACTAGCCCGCTTGCTTACGACGAGACTCAGGCTGTGCAGTCGGCACCAGCTTCCTTATTTGGGTTTTGGGTTGCCAGGTTTTAGCCTACACTGTAAAAAACAACCTGGTCTCGGTTGTAGGCACTGTAAAAAACCTGGTCTCTGTTGTAGGCAGCCCAGGCTCTGAAAACTGTAAACAAACAATGAGGAGGCAGCCCGTCCACCAAACAAAAATGAAACCCTGTGTGGAGTTTCTCTGGAAATACTGAAAGGAGGGGTGAGCTACCTCTCTGGTGTGTTTCGTTTGGTCCTTGGTTAAAATATAATGTACATTGTTTTGGACAAAAGTGTCTGCTAATAATTTTAAATATAAACATAGCGATAGTACATATAATATGCCCCTCAGTCATTGGCGGAGCGAGGGGGTGGCTTCGGAGGCTCAAGCCCCGAATCATTTTTCAAAAGCCCCGAATCTTTTTTTGTATGTGTTTTCAATTTCCAACGATTCTAATTTCTAATTTAACTTCCCCTCGGTTGCTCTATAAATTTTACAAAAATGTAGGCTACTATTACTGAGCAAATATCCCTTATTTTCAAAGCCCAATATTGACAGATAATCTGATTTCCCACACGATGAGTTTAGGCCATACCTGTCAACACTCCCGTTTTTCCCGAGTTCTCCCGTATTTCAAGGTCATCTCCCGGCATCCTCCCGTTTTGGTATTTCTCCCGGAAAACTCCCGTAATTTGCATGGCCATCAAACTTCATTTTAAAATCATTGATCCATTCATTTTTTATATTAGTCTGACATCTCCTAGGTTGCCAGATTTTGTATGAAATACACCCTACAAATACACAATCACTTAGTTTCAATTTCAACCGTGTTGTCATACATTGTAAAAAAAACCTGGTCTCAGTTGTAGGCACTGTAAAAAACAACCTGGTCTCGGTTGTAGGCACTGTAAAAAACAACCTGGTCTCGGTTGTAGGCACTGTAAAAAACCTGGTCTCGGTTGTAGGCACTGTAAAAAACCTGGTCTCTGTTGTAGTACAACCGAGACCAGGTTGTTTTTTACAGTGTACCCTTTTTGCAGTGTAAAGTAAAGTGAATTTAAAAGAGCATATGTCTGTGTCATATTACAGTAAATCACTTATTTCATTGATATTGATCATATTTATTGATCAAGTTCATTCAAGCATCATGCGTCTCGATATCACCTTAGGTTTGCTGTTGTTGCAGGATTAGAGGCGTTATACTGTAATATGTTTACGGTTTCAAACAGTAGGTTTTCATTTCCGGCATCCTGTGTTCAAACCATGATCCATAACTTTGGGTTTGGATGCGCTATCATGCAAAGAAAAGTTAAACTTTTTAGAATCATCTCTATTTGAGTGCACACTGTGAATACACCAGATGTTGTGCTGATTGTGTTAGGAGTTTTCAAAACAGGACTACAGACTACAGACAAAAGATGTCAGTGATTAAATATATATATATATATATATATATATGATCATTCCAAGGTGTCAAATTTTCAAGATGAGATTTTTCTGATTTGTCTGCGGGATAGCATAGCTATTTAGAGGCATCATTGTCACTGTCAAACACAGCTGTCTGGCATGAGTATCAGTGAGGAGCTGCTGCGCTCTCAGGAGAAGCCCCTCGAAATCGCCCATCCGCATCAGCAAGCAAGATGCAGCAGACATCACGTCAGCATGTCAATCTGCACGCCGCAGAAGACGTGAAGACACACCGGCAAAATCGGCAGTAATAAGCCAGGGCTGTTACAGCCCGTCGCGTAAAGTGTTGAGGTGGGGCTGGAAACTCAAGCGGATGACCGAAAGAAAGTCCGAGTTAATGGTCAGAGTGCTGCGTGTGCCGCACTGCTGTTATCCCCCCGAGGGAGCTGAGGTGAAGGCTGAGAGCTTCTAAAATGTGAGCTTTAGCAGGAACCCGCTTCACCCAGCACAAAACCCAGACTCCAGACACATGAGTCATAGCCAAAATACCCACCAGCGTACACTGACAAGCTTCCTTTGACTTTTTACTTTGTTTTTACTTTCATCCCAATTCAGTGCAGTATTGATATGTGTTTTTCATCAGTACCTGTGGTTCCTGAGTCTCTTGGAGGGGTTAGAAACTAGAAACTTAGGTAACACTTTACTTGACAGTATCGACATAAGAGTGACATGACACTGTCATGAACATACACATGAACCCTAGCCCTAACTCTAACCCTAACCATAATCCTAACTTGTTATGACAAAAACCAAATGTCACTTAATAACAGAAGCGTTATGTTATAAGCGTTTATGACTTGTTTATCACACATTCATGACAGTGATATGTCACTCTTATGTCGATACTGTCAAGTAAAGTGTAACCAAAACTTATCTCTCAGCTGAGCCACAATGTCCACAGCATTGACTACTAGTTGCACTATTTCCACATCACTACGCATTCATTAATCCCACTCCAAAATGGCTGACTCTGTGTACCCTCCCTGGCCCAGAAGGTTTCTTTGTCCTCCTCCTCCCTCAGCGGTCATTGGAAGAGGGAGGACGTAGCCTAGAGGGCGGCCACTGGCCAGTGGGTGGTTTGGGAAGTAGCCTCTGCCCAGGCCCACCCTTACCTGCCTGGTATCATGCTTCTACATAGGGAGGCCTCAGAGCTGCTTCTCCAGGCCAAACACACACACACATACAAATGCACACACACACATATAAATACACACACACACTCACAGACACACACACACACACACACACACACACACACACACACACGCACACACACACATACTCACACATACACACAGTCCAGTCACACAAGCACACATATTAACCTGAGTGCATGGGTCGGAGACACCTGCTGTTGTACATGTGGTGTTCTGATTATATCAGAATATATATATATGTACTTGTGTGTGCCAATAAAGCTCTTTTAAATTGAATTGAAAGAGAGAGGGGAGGAAATGCAGACTAACTGAGTGACCGGGAGAGACGGGGCTTTTCAAGACTGGGGTGCTTTTGATGTCGGTGTTTCTTTGCATGCTGAATTTATTCCCGAGAGGATAAACATGTTTCTCTTCTTTCACCCTCTTCTCTTTTCTCTCTCTCCTCTCTTCTCTATCACTCTCTCTCTCCTTCTCTCTCTTTCAGACTGTGTTTTGCTATCTTTATTTTGGGGTATTTTTGGTCTCTTATGGCCATTTTACACAGAGCGTCAAAGACTTTGTTTCTGAATTTCACTGCTGAAAAGTGTGTGTGTGTGTGTCTGAGAGAGTGTGTGGTGAGAGACAGTTACAGTTACCTTGGATGACATAAAAGTTATTCACAGGTTCCTCCGAGTCTTCGAGGCTTTTGAGTCATATGCAAAATCGTGTGTTTGAATGAATTTAAGATATTCTGTTTGAGTGTGTCTGTGTCTGGGCTTGCTTTTTTGGTGTGCGTTTGTGCATGCACACAATTTTGTAAAAAAGTGTGTGTGTGTGTGTGTGTGTGTGTGTGTGTGTGTGTGTGTGTGTGTGTGTGTGTGTGTGTGTGTGTGTGTGGATGCAGACTATTTGTGTGCCTGTCTATGTGTGTGTGTGTGTGTGTGTGTGTGTGTGTGTGTGTTTGTATGAGTTTGTGTTCATCTCCATGTGCAATTCTCTCTCTCTTTCTCCTTCTGTGTGTGTGTGTTTGTGTGTGTATGTGAGTGCTGTCTCTTGTCTCCTGTGCGGTAACCCTGTCTTTATCCGTGGCCATGGCTAGGATTAGCCCGCCCGTGTGGTTGGCGCTGCGGTTCCGGTGGCGGTTGGTGCCAGGCGTGGGGCGAGGCCTGCGCCCTGATAAGCCTCCGGGGAGCAGAGAGCCACAGCGCTGCAGATACCAGACAGCCACTCGTCTGCTGAGACGCCCAACTTCAGAGGCAGCTGAGAGAGAGGGAGAGAGGGAGAGAGAGGGGGGGGTAATGAGGGAGCGGGAGGAAGAAGAGAGAGAGAGAAAGAGAAAGGGAGTAAGAAAAGAGAGGGTGGAGGAAGATGAGAGAGAGAAGGAGGAAGGGGGTGAGGAAGAGTAGAGTCTGAGCTGAAAGTGATATCTGGCAGAAGTGCTCCTCTGAAGTGCACATCTTTCTAGAACACGTCCCTCTTCTCTCTATGCATCTGTCACACACCCCCCACACACACACACACCACCCCCACACACACACACACCTCCCCCATCCTCCTTTCTTCCTCCTTCCTCTCTCTCTCTTTTCTTTTCTCTCTATCTCTCTTTCTTCCACTCTCCCTAAGTTGCAGTCGTTCCCTCAGGAGTGAAGCACCCTGAAGTCTAAAAGCAGAAGATCAGAAGCTGTTTGTCAGCAGTGGAGACACTTCCCCACATCCCCCATCATGCCTGTTTAACTCTACCCCCCAACAGCCATACAGACACACACACACACACACACACACACACACACACACACACACACACACACACACACATAAACACACACACACACACACACACACACACACACACACACACACACACACACACACACACACATAAACACACATAAACAAAACATAAACAACACAAACGAGGCGACAGGAAGACGAAAGAGGAATAGAAGATGAGGGACACACACACACACACACACACACACACACACACACAATACCCATGGAGAGTCATCACACTTGAAGCATTAAAAGCAGAGAAAGCAAAGAAAGAGGACTAGGAGAGAGAGAAAGAGATAGAGGGAGAGAAAGAGATAGAGGGAGAGAAAGAGGGCGTTTGAGAGTGAGCTCATGTGAAGAGTAAAAAGGAAAGAGAGAAGTGACATGAGTGAAGGAGAGAGAGAGAGAGATTGGGCACTGGGCCAGTTCAGCATGTTATCTTGATATGCTCTTGTAGCCGGGGTTGTAATACTGCCCAATGTGTTGTCTGGATGGACAGACACAGAGGGTTGAGGTGAAGGAGAGAAAGACCAAGGGAACGGAGTGGAACAATCATCAGAGAACAGAGAGAGAGAGAGAGATGGAGAGATAGAGGGAGGAAGATAGACAGAGAGAAATAGGGATGAAGATAGATAGAGAGAGAGAGAGAGAGGATAAAGCCTAATTCACTGACGCTGTGTGGTACAGCTACAAGGGCCCTGGCAGGGATGGGTGACGTGATGTATCAGCTCTCCCAACAGACCCACGCAGCCTGCTGAACAAGAGCGATGTCACGCTGAACCTCTGGCCATGGGCACCGCCCTATCAGCCGCTGTGAGCTGTCTGTCTCCCTGCCTGCCTGCGTGTGTGTGTGTGTTGAACTTAGCAATCGGCTGCTCTCCCCAGTGTATCCGCACGCACACACACACGCACACACACACACACACACATACACACACACAAACACACACACACACACACACACACACACACACACACACACACACACACACACACACACACACACGTCCTCATTATGCCCCAGCCTGGACATGGTTTATTAACACAGCGCCTCCTGACATGCCCGCTTAACTTGCTGATCATGCAAGCCCTTCTTCTCACCCTCACACATGCAATCACTCACACACACTCACACACACACACACACACACACACACACACACACACACACACACAACACACACACACACTCACACACACACACACACACACACACACACCTGCATGTACACACACACACACACACACACACACATACTCAAAGGTCCATGGTCTAGCCTGTAGAGGGGGTGTTATTCCACCAAAACCATTTGCTGCTGCATTTTATAGAATAGCACCATCTCTAAAGGAGCTTATTTTGGTCGATATTTTTGTATTTATGTTGAGCATTGGAGAGGGGTGGAATCTCATGTGGAATCTCAGTCAAATCACTGTGTGTGTGTGTGTGTGTGTGTGTGTGTGTGTGTGTGTGTGCCTGCGAGCACTACTGCTGTATGCAAGATAAGCGCAGAAGCCAGAGACACAACAGGCTTGTGAAGTTACCTTGTGTGACTGGGCTCTGTTTTTTTACATGAAGATTTAAACTGACTGTGACATGGCAAGATTGTCAAATAGTACATCTTTTCTCTCCATGCTGCTTTGTCTATGCAGCGCAAAATATCCTCCATTTTGGTGGCGTGTGAGTTTAGATTCTTTCTGTCACACCAGTAATCTCCCTTTTTTGGAGGATTAATCTTTACCTCTACTGTACTGTCTTCTCCCTGTAAGGCCAAGACGGTTGTATTTTTGTAGATTATTCCACAGTCTCTGTATTTTTACTGAGGACTGAGGCAGCACACTCCATCTACAGTAGCATAACCAACTATACTGTTGACCATCTCTGCTTAGTGGTGGAACATGTACTGTATTTTGGCCTCAGTGTGTTATGCGAGGACATACAGTGACCCATGTCCAAAAGGGATTCATGATTATTTATTCAAATGTGTGTGTGTGTGTGTGTGTGTGTGTGTGTGTGTGTGTGTGTGTGTGTGGTTGTGTAACCACCACCCTTAGCAATGTAAGGCCTCTTGGTAGATGTACTGTCCACCAATTTGGGAGAGAGTATGTATGTGTTGTGAGTGTGTGTTTACTTGAGAGGAAGCTGTGTGTGTGTGTGTGTGAGAGCCTCTGGGCGAGCGTGCTGCAGTGCAGCTGGGTCAGTGAATGACCTCCTCCGGCCCCTCCACCAGTTTGACCCCCCCTCCCTCCCTCACTGACACCATAAACAAGCTGCTGCAAGTTCTCTGTGTGCTGATGTGCATGTAAATGGAAGGTGTGTGTGTGTGTGTGTGTGTGTGTGTGTGTGTGTGTGTGTGTGTGTGTGTTTATATGAACACATGAGTAAGTGAGAGAAACATAGTTCTATCTATTAAGAAATGTGTGATGGTGTAACATAGCATACGAGTTATGTGAGTTTGTGTGTGTGTGTGTGTGTGTGTGTGTGTGTGTGTGTGTGTGTGGCTTGTGTGTGTATGCGTGCGTGTCTGTGTGCTTCTGAGTTTGTGTGTGTTTATGTGTGTGCATTAACGCTTATGTTGGACAACTCTTGTATGAGCTGATAGACAATGTTTCCTCTGGGCAGAGACTGTATCTGGTAGCATCAGGCCGCGGGCAGATCCACTCGGATAAGCTGGCCCACTCCTCCATGGCCCAGCGCCCACTCTGATAACACACACACACACACACACACACACACACACACACACACACACACTCACACAGACAGACAGACAAATCCTCGCTCAGGTAAACGGAAACAACAGAGAGCCAACACAAAAGAGCGAACAGGGACCAGTGAGCATGACATGCGCACACACACACACACACACACACACACACACACGGATACACACACACGGATACACACACACGGATACACACACACACACACACACACACACACACACACACACACACTGATACACACACACACACACATACACACACACACACACTGATCCACACACACAGAGACACACACACACACACACACACACACACAGATACACAGAGCAAAGAGACAGACACACATACACACACACTTAGACACAGATACACACAAACACACAGACACAGACACAGACACACACACACAGACACACACACAGATACACACACATTCAAACACGCCGTGGTGTTGATGTACACTCACACACACATATACGCTGACATGGACACCAATAGACAAACAAGACCTAAAAAATACTCAAATCACAGGAAAGACATCCATCCTCAAAGAAATGTTCAGAGAGGCTCAAAAGGGCACAGATGTTTACAAGGTCCATGTATTCGGTACAAGAGGACAGTGTCAGTCCTATGGTACACATTTCTAGATCCTAAAATGATTTCTGAGTTTAATGCTCGTTATTGATTCATGTGTATTCCTGGAACTAATTTTTATGTCCCTAACGAATCCATCCATCCATCCATCAACATAGCGTAGCTTCAGAAATTGATAAATATAAAAATGAGCATCATCCTGTTTGTATACTCTCGAGTGACTGAAATGGCAGGAAAAGGTTGATACATAAACTGAAACAGGACAAAATAACTAAAATAAATAATAAAAAAATTTCCACCCAGTGCACTGTACATGTGGCTAGCCAGTAGCCACGTTCACATACAGCCCAGCAGCCAAGATTGGAATCAATAAAACAGGAGATCGAGAAAATGGGTGGAACACAGAAATGTCAACAAATCCATACACGTCATGGCATTTTCAGGAAGAGGTGTGTAAGATTTGCCATGATGTGCCAGATTTGTCATGCCTCATGCATCCCCTTCCTTTTTACCCTCATTTAATCCTCGTTTCTTGTTTCATGTTCAACATTCGTCACGACAGCAACAAAACAATCCCGCCCCCTCCCCATCGTCTGCTATTGTTCTTCTCCGTTGGAAATACTTCAGAGTACAGTATGCTATACGTGCATCCCGCTTGACTCCTGGCCGCACAGTGACTCCTGCGTGGTCTACAGTGAGCCATTCCAGTCCCTGGCTGGTAACCTTGCCAAATATGCTTTTTGTACTGGCATCCTTAAGGCCAATTTGAGAGGCATTAATAAAGCACAGTAATGAGGCAAAGGCCAATTTGAAACTGGAACTTGTGAAATTGCTAATCATTTAGCTAATTGAATCTGGTAACACAGGCTAATGTGACATTAACAATAACATTAACACCAAAAAAAGCCCGGAAATATGTGTTAGCTGTGGGATTTTTTTTCACTCAAGTCAAACTCTGAGCATTTGTTTCTCTTTTCATATCAATCTGTCAATCAACGACATGTATTTGCCTGCTAGAGACAAAATATTACAAAAAGTGAGCACTTCCTTCCGTCACACAAAGTCTGCTAAGATGCCATAAACATAACCATAGTGTGGCATTGCAAAGGTTGCTTAGGTGTTTTTTTTATATAATAAAAGCTATGTAGTCACAGCCTTTACACCAGAGGTTTAACAGTCTTGGGTTAGTCACGCCACCGATGCCTTTAAGACATTACATGTATATAATATAGGCCTAATAAGTGTTCAGTGTTCTCTATATGAGTTAATTCAATAATATATGGGCTGAATTTCACCGTTGCATTTCTATTAACACTCAGTTTAGTCTTTATTAAGCTCAGATAAAGCTACTATTACCATTCGCATCATAGCCCTGGGTTTGTGTGTGAAGAAAATGAAGAGATTATATGGGCTAGCACATAAAGGGCCTATCTTTTAGTTGTGAGAGCACCCCCCCCCCCCTCCCCCCTACAAAACACACTTTTGTTTGGAGACCATGGGGGGCGCCACTAACCCCTTGCTGCCTCCCACGGCAGTGACAGCAGTGGTGAGCACTCGAGCGCCTCAGTGCTCCAAGAGATCAAGAGCATTAGTGTGCAGAGACGACACTTCAATTAAACATAGAAATAAAAAAAGGACAACCTTATGTGTTGCCATGGCATAGGTTGGGGCTGTGGGGGGGGGACTCCTGATGAAATGAATGAACACAAACACACACATAAGCAGCCACACACACACACACACACACACACATATGCATATACACACATGTACATGCACACTGACATCAACACAAGAGCACCCCTTCAGGCTGCAAATCGCCTCAAACACAGTCAAATTAATGAAGAGTGACTCCCAAATGTGAGAGGCATCTTTGAACTGCATCCGCTGTGACTAATGGCATTGCGCCGGCCTCTTTTGTGCTTTATCCCTCCTAAGAGAGAGCACCACTAAACCTTTTCCTCTCTCTCTCTCACCCTCATTTATGCTTTTCATAGTCCCCCTCTCTCTCACTGCCTGTGCGATAATTAGCATATTTTACCAGTAATTTCGAGTGCATTAGCTTAGCGCGGCGTGCTAATAGCCGCCATGCTCTCTGCTCTGCTGAGCGTTCTAGGGCTGGGGATGAGGGGAGAGGGTAGAGGGGTATAGAGGTGGCAGAAGGCAAAGAAGAAGCAACTTGGCTTTAGAAGCGAAAGCACAGTCTCACCGCACTGCTTTCTGTGAAAGGAATGCACAAAATAAGGGGGGATGTCTTTGGAAAGTCGATAGCGCCTGCCAATTTCTTGAGAAGGCTGTGACTTTGAGCTTGGAGTGTCCTGTTGAGAGAGGAGAGGCTATCGAGGGGACATCTGTCAAGCACAAGCAGACCGGGACGTCATTAAGCAAGCCCTTGAGCAGGTTTGGAAAGTCCTTGTGTATAGCAGCCGCCACCCCACTTTGAAAATCAAGTGAATTGCGAAGAACTTTGGAGGCTTTGAAAAGGAAGAGGGTTTTGCACTGAAAAGAAGCTTCCTACAAGTCGCCTGCAACCTACACAGGAACCAAAAAAGTGACATGATGAATTTGCTCAGAATTGTGCATTCAACCAGCAAATTATCACCTGCTTAGCATCTGTAGATGGGTATTAATTGCCACTCAAAAGCCTTTCACAGAAGAGCAAATTCCTGTATCCATACAACCAAGATGAGAAGCCAAATCAAATCAAGGCTGGCTTTTTAGCCTCCACTTAGTCTTTATAAGTTTCAGCCAGCAATGTTTATTATGATTTGTGGCTCTGAACAGACACAGACAAGCCTCGACCGGAGCGCCTTGCGTTCAGCGCCACAGGGCCAGCACGCACGAGTAATAGGTCCGACACGCGGGGGCACATCAGCGCAGATGCATGAATCACTCTCCAGATTAACCCAAAATGTCGCGCCTCATGTCACGACAGGAGACCAAAAAACAAGCGCAAAGAAAGCAAATGTTTGCTGTTTACACTCGGAAAATGTCCGAGCCCCAGAATAATTGTGTAGACCCAGCGGCAGCCTCCAAAGTGCCGGTGAAATGACGGAGTGTTGGACATGAGCTGAGCTCTCAAACAAGCTGGCTGCCAGGAGTCGATCTTACTTCGCATTCATTGCTATTTGAGCCTGTGTGCGCCAAGAGACCAGATTTATTTCCTTCAGTCAGGAAAGTAAGCCATGTTGGCGTCGGGTTGGTCTTTCTTCTCTTGTTCCGCATATTGATGCTGCCTATGAAAGCTCGACATGGTGACTTAGCTTTTTGTGTTTGCGAGGCTGTGACTTATTTGATTTCTGGTTTTATTCTCTTGTTGCCATACTGACATGCTTCACATAACTTAATAACTCATATTTAATTTCATACATGTAGTTGATGGTCTTGATTGCCTTTCTTTTATTTCACTGCCTGTCCCATACACTACAGCCCACAGTGCCTGTCACTTGCATGTCTGTCCAATCAGCAGCAGGAAAAGGATTTCAACACACCCGTGTGTGTTGAAGCCAAGCCATGCGAGACACAGAGACTTAAAGAGACTTATGTGTCATTTCAAAGCACAATGGTGACAGTTAAATCCCATGTATCCCACGCCCACGATATGCATGCACACTGCTACACACTCACATGCAAACACAAATACTCAACGCACACACATACACACACACACGCACACACACACACACACACACATACACATGTAGTGGTTCTCTCAAGCTCCAAGACAATCATCCTCATGTCAAGTGACTGTCCCCTCTGCGCCAGCCAGCGTATAATAATCCTGTCAGAGTGGCGGCGTCTTGGTGTTATCATGTTTACGGTCTCCGTCTCCCCTACGGTCTCCTCGCGCCTGCCCACCACGCCCGCCGTTCCCTTTCTTCGTCTGATGCCGCATCAAAAGGTCAGGTGTGGGTGTGTGTGTGTGTGTGTGTGTGTGTGTGTGTGTGTGTGTGTGTGTGTGGGTGGGTGTGTGTGGCAAGACCGAAGGAGATGTCTCCACTTCGCCTTCACTGACGGCGAAGCGTGAACAGAGAGACGTGATGGGGAGGGTGGGGTGTGTGGGGGGGCATCGCAGTGCCGCTGAGGAACAAAAGCCGGCACGGTGCCTTTCTGCCTCTCTGCAGCTGGTGCGGACAAAAGGGAGTGGTGGTCAGGCCCCGCAGTCCCAAGTCCCCCTCCCCACCAAGGACCTCCACTGTAATTTACCAACCAGCAGGACTCCTCCACTGTTGGAACACACACAAACACAAATAATGACTGCAGTCTTTAGATGTTCAGAGCAGGCTCTCTCTCTCTCTCTCTCTCTCTCTCTCTCTCTCTCTCTCTCTCTCTCTCTCCATCTCTCCTTTGCTTGGAAGCAGGTCGAATTTGTATGTGAGGTGGACGCCAGAGGAGGGCCCAAGGTCAATTTGACTCACGTGGTGAAATTGGAGGCGTAAAAAAAGGGTCCAGGCTTGTTTCAGTGCTGCCATGCAGTTTAGCTTTTTTCAATCAACTGATTCTGAGAAGACATCACACTGGAACAGAGGACGCTGCGCGTTCAGATTAGTTCCCCCCAAATTCAGTCGATAGTCATTGTTTCTTTCTCTCGTTTTAGTATTTGAGACTTTAATTTTACTCCCGACAGCCTCAGGATCACATCACGTTGCTTTTTTTCCCCTGCCTCAAGCCCCAAGGACGTTTTTCTTTCTTTTTCTGTGTTTGGTTTTCTTTCATTCTTTTTTCTGTGTTTGGTTTTTCTTTCATTCTTTTTTCTGTGTTTGGTTTTGTTTAGTTTCCTTAAGTCGTGAAATAACTTCAAGGTCTCGGTTGCTGTAGTGTAATATGAAAGGCAATTAATCAGCGTGAGCTTTTACGTTTCTTGATATTTTATGCCCCCAACGTTGTCTTCAAGGCAGTGCTGCCTGGAAGGCACTAGGGTTAGGCATGGGTTAAGGTTAGAGTTAGGGTTAGGATAAGGTGCCTTTAAGTCAGCGGTGGCAGCACTGCCTGGAAGACGACGTTGGGGGCATAAAACATCATCGAGCGTGTTTTACTGATCAATTATTTCTGTGGCACAACAGTGACTTACATGTACTTTGTTTGAACCTCATCTGGCCATATTAGGGCCATATGTGGAGCCATTCAGCATTGAGTCAAACATCTGCTGAGCATATTGAGTGGCTGCCACAATCGGAGACTAGGCACTCTGTGCCTCGGTGACTGATGGCAGTTCTCTGGCTCTGCTCAGGGTGGGTGGGTTGGTTGGAGGAGGGGGGGGGGGTTAGCGGAGACACAGTAGACACAGAAGACGGCATGTTAGTCAGACATGCATTATTAATGCCAGCCTGGGCTTAATGCTCTGTTGCCTTTTCGGTCGCCCGCCTCTCCCTGGTTGGGAGCATTCTCACATGACACAAGCCGCTGGAGCTGCGGGGTGAAGCCTCAACACTCAACCCCTAGACCTGCTGATGAATCATTCTGCCGTCGCCCGACCTGTCTTGAATGCACAAGCACGCAAATATGCATGCAACTTTTATGCTGAGTTTATTAGGTATGCTAATACGGATGCTAATAGGCAGGGGGTGCTGGTGGAAGAATTACAGGCCCCAGGTCAGCCTAACACGCTGGGAGACTTGTGAAGAAATTGTAATATTAAATGCCAACCATTAGAGGGGCTACATCCATAACATATTAAAGTCTGATGAACCATGGAAACAGGCATTTTTGTTTATTAATGCTTCTCTTTGATAAATTATGTATGATAAAGTAATATCCAACATAAAAGGCCTTTTAACCCTTTTAAGATAATAGCATAAGGGAAATGTGAGCCACAGGTGTTTGTTTGATTAACAGTGTACAGCATTGATGTTAAGATTTGCATGTTTATGGTGATGTTGTGTCGATGTGTTCCCTATAAAAGGTGCTGAAGAATCTGCCCCGTATTGAAGGACGTCCGGGCGCCACCCTGCCCCCTCTGGACTTTGAGGGTCTGGAGGCCAATCTGAAGTCCGCGTGGGGTGAAGAGATCACGCCGGAGGACGTCATGTCCGCAGCCATGTACCCAAAGGTCTTCCAGGAGTACAAGGAGTTCACAGCCCAGTACGGCCCCGTCGAGTGCCTCAACACGCGCCTCTTCCTGGACGGACCAAAAATCGCTGAAGAGATCGAGGTGGGCACTGCACTTCCTCCTTATTCTCTCTCTCTCTCTCTCTCTCTCTCTCTCTCTCTCTCTCTCTCTCTCTCTCTCTTTTTCTCCGCTATCTTTCTCTTTCACAATATGAATTTCTCCTTCACTTCCTGCCTTTCTCTCCCCGCCTTCACACATCTATTTTGCATATTCTATTTTCTTTTTAGCCTTTCTTGTCTACCACTCCATGGTCCGTTTCTGCCTCTCGTTTTACTGACAGCTATTTCTCTGCACACCCCCATAAACTTTTGTCTTCTCTCGCCCTGTTCCTGCAGAGAAATACATATTCAAACCTTTTCAGCCCTCTGCAATTTGCCACTGCCTGGGATGTGAGCTTACAATCTTTTCAGCCAAGGACCTGCTGTTCTCCTTCAGAAACCCTTCCTTTCAAACGTCATTGCCTGGTGTGCCTTGACATTGCCTCCCCAAGATGGCCTCCGCTAACTTTAGCAGAATAGTCATTTCAATTAGTGTGGCCTTCGACAGAGGGCAGGTGCTACCGGAGCTGTAGCTATTGTGGGTGCGCCGTCGCTAAATTAGCACAGCGTGCTGTGGCCGCGTCGTGAATGCGGTATATAGCGAGCGCAGGTGCCGCTAAGTGTAGACGGCTAAGTTGTTGTTGCATGTCCGACCCCACCTGGGCGACTGCCGGCAGGCACCGACGCGTTCCGTTCCGCGCCGCGCCGCACCACTCGGCTTCCCGTCGAATCCTCTGCGTGGGGCGCAGCAGGGGCAAGGGGTACCATAACTGATCAGAGCCATTAGGGCGGACGGGAGAAACAAGCAGGGGGGAAACGGAGGAGTCAGCAAGCGCACCAAAAAAAAAGAGCTTTAAACCAGCTGCAGCAGGGGATCCGCGGATGCACTGTGGCGGAAGCCTGATGGCTCTTAAAATTCAGCCCTCCACGCATTGCACTCCTCCCCCTACCCCCCTCCCCCAACCTCATGATTCACTGTATGTTTAGATGACTGGGGGGATTTTTTTTCTCCCTTTATCGTGGCTATCCTTAGACGTGCAGAGTTTGTCGGAGTTTTTCTGTCTCCTCTCCATGGCGATAGCTCTCAGTGGATAGCCGGTGAAATAAGACATTAGCTTCGGATGATTAGCACGGATTAGCGCGAGGGCTATAAAAAGGCCTGGTGACGTGCATGGCGGCAGCAATGACTGACTGACTGACTGACTGGCTGGCTGACTGTATGCACGGTCACTAAAATAACCGCAACCAGCTCCAGCTCCGCCACGTGACAGACATTATATGGTCCAGGAGGCCCTCGGAATGAGTGAGTGTGTCACAGACGCAAGTGCGGCTCATTCATCTCCGTCGTCTCTTTTCGCCTGCACTCGTTTGTCTTGGTCTGCATGCCAATCAAACGTCAAACGCATGTGAGAGGACACTTATTTACCCATTCTCTTTCTCTCTCCCTCTCTCCCTCTCTCTCTTTCTCTCTCTCTCTCTCTCTCTACCCCCATGTCTCTCCCTCTCTTTCTCTCTCTCTCTCTCTCTATCATCTTGCCAACCAGAGGAGGTCTATTCTCTTTCCTAACGTTCATAAGTTGGACCTTTTCTATTCCCCTGGTCATTCTCTGGGCATTGTCTTAGTCATCCCTCTCTGTCCACTCACTGCCCTTTCCTTTAATCTGTCCATACTTATACACACATGCCCTTCATTCTAAAAGCTCTTTGTCCTCCCTTTCCCTTCACTGCAAAGGGCTCATAGTGGCTTAATTTAAGAATATGTATAACACTGCCCCACACAAGGAGCCCTTTTCTGGAGAGAGATGAAAGAGCTCTAGTGTAGTGAGCACCCAGGGGTGCTCTTTACGGGTGCTAAAAGACTTTCATTTTAGAATATGCTCACGTTCTCCATCTTCTTCTCAGGTTGAGCTGGAGAGGGGCAAGACCCTCCACATCAAAGCCCTCGCACTCGGCAACCTCAATAAGATCGGCCAGAGGGGAGTGTTCTTCGAGCTCAACGGTCAGCTCCGCACTGTCCTGGTCAAGGACACCTTGGCCATGAAGGTAAGCGTGGTCACCCAAGTGGTCAAGCCATGGTCTACCTCAGTGGTTCTCAACTGGTGTGTCATGGAATTTTGAGGAACCCACGAGATCCATCTCACGAGTCCATAGTTTACGACTTATGAGCGTGTCTGTTAGGATATGTTGCAATTGTTAGATTTAGCAACTTCTCACCTACCTGCTTTAGCAACATAAAACGACCAATCAACCAACACTTTGGCAGCACCTGTTTGAATGTTATATTTGCCTTTCCTCTGTGCTTTGCCTCTGGTGTTATAAAGTAGTCGAATAGGCTACAGATCAGTTGCGCAGCCTATTAAATGCCATGTGAGCACACATGTCTCAGCTCATGAACACAAAATATGGGAATATAAGAATGGACACCCCTGTTATAGCATATAATAATGCATGTGACATTCATCATTATCAGTAACCGTAAGTGGGTGTGTGCCTTAGGGTTTTGGTTTGACCTTAGGTGCGCCTCTATCCCCGAAAATGTTGAGAATCGCTGTTCTACTCGATTGACTTCATTTCAGACCTTTCAGTTTAACCTTTCAATTAACCTTTCAGTTAATTCTGTTTTCACAACTAGAGGTGTTTAATTCCAAATTCTGTCTAATGTCTAACCTGTGTGCTGTAGCAATCCTTTCCCACCAAGATCATTTCAGAAAGAGGGAATTAAGCACTCGCAACTGTAAGGTTTCTTCTCTTTTGCACAGCAAATGAACCTGATGGTTTAGCGCTTTGTGTCTTTTATTTAAACCTTAAGTTGCCATGCTGAATTTAAATAGAAGCATGCTGATAAGGAACCTTTATCCAGATTAATGCACCTCAGACGTGTCGAAGTGCACACCTTGTTCTTTTAAGCCTCTAAACACATAAAAATCAGAGCACAAAAAAACGTAACTACAAAAAGATGTCTATATGATAGGACTCAAAAGGATTTTCACAACCCACCCCCCAAAAAAGCCCTGTCTGTTTCTTAAGAGCTGTAAAATTGAGTAATGTTCCTGTAATCTGGATGAGATAATGCCAGATAATGCTGGGAGTTTGCTTTTGTCGTGATCGCAAAAGAACCAGGCAGTTCCTTTTTCGGTACATGTAAGCCTCTGGCTGAAAGCTTTTCATGGCCTTTCCTTAGTGGCCACAGTCTCTGATGCTTCTGAGAGAGTGAGAAGAGAGAGAGAGAGAGAGAGAGAGAGAGAGAGAGAGAGAAGACAAGGGAAGAGGAGAGAAAAAGACAGATCGAGAGAGAGGATTTCAAATTGTCAGATTCACCAGTGACCAAATTCCCCTTTCCAGCCCCCTTCAGAATGTTCTATGATTTGTTCCAGCAAATTGAGATGAATCCACTTTCTGATGATCATCTTATGGAAGTGACTCATCCCACTTTAGGATAATTTCTGATTGTGCTCTTTGAATGTTATTTTTAGTCAGTGAGCAGTAATATTCCCACACTATTGATGTCACATTCCGATGAGTTGTTTTTAAAGTTAATAGTTACTAAGAATATGTCTGAAATTCATCTGAAATGCCTCAGTCATTTAGAGTGACTCAGCACGATGCATTCTGGTGCTCTCAAGCAAGGTACAATATATGAGGGACCACTAGACCTCTTCTACCACCATACACTTCTACCACGCTTCACAATACAGTTAATTATAATCCAGACACCCGCACACACACACACACACGTTGTACATTCACACTCACACACCTCCTAACCGTTTTGTTCCCCCCTGCAGGAGATGCACTTCCACCCCAAGGCCCTGAAGGACGTGCTTGGCCAGGTGGGGGCGCCGATGCCCGGTAAAGTGGTGGAGGTGAAGGTGAAGGAGGGCCAGAAGGTGGAGAAGGGTCAGCCCCTGTGCGTGCTCAGCGCCATGAAGATGGAGACGGTGGTCAACTCGCCCGTGGCCGGCACCGTGGCCAAGTTGTATGTGAACTCCGACAGCACGCTGGAGGCCAATGACCTCGTCATGGAGATCACCGAGGACTAGGATGGACACTGTGGGGGCGATTGGGGGGGGGGGGGGGGGGGGGGCAGGTGGGGTGACAGTGCGACATTGTTGCACCTAAAATATGGATCACAGGTTGCTACAGCCAGCAGCTAACGCAGCCAGGAGGCAGGAAAACCGATTGTTTTTGTTTGTTTTCGTACAGACAGTACTCAGTGATCTTGAGAAGCGCAAACTGACTGGATTTCTCCTTTAAGGTTGGAATGAGATAAGATTTGAGCTTTGATTTTGTTTTTATAAAGTTTTGTGCATGAGGGACCTGACTTTTGATTCTGATGCAATACTACAGACTAGGGCTTAAGAGATATTTCACCGCTCAAGGTAATGTTTACCATTTAAGATTCCCTTAAGAGTCCTGCATCGAAAATAACAGGAATACTCTATTTAAGTGTCTTTACCATAAACAGACCCAGAGCAAAACCGATGGATGAATAAACCCAACTATTTCAGACATGCTTTTTCATATAAAAAATGTCTGAATTGGTACGATTGTGAAGGCTGGGTTTGATAGAGGGCCATCAGTAGGCATTAGGTGCAGCTCTGAATGGAAGTCTAGTAAATATGGATCTGTTGGCAGCGGCCCCAGTCGCACTCAGAAGGACATGATGTCACTGCATGTGAATAAGAAGCCAAATAAGCAGGTGGAGTCGGTATTTTTCATATGAATGTTTCTAGCTTTTGGAATAAGTTCATTGATTTTCTGTAATTGGGCTGCAATTAGCTGGACTAATGTGAAACTCAAAGGACTGAAATTTATATTTTGCTGTCCGCTGACATGTTTACTAACAAGATGGATATCATTTGATGGGTTTGTGTGTGGTTTGTGTGTGTGTGTGTGTGTGTTCTTGAGTGTGCACATACTAAGACTCAACTGCTTAACGACCTATATTGAACTTTAATTAGCACCAATGCTGCAGGCGCTGGTGTGTTTATGTGTGTTTGTGTGGGTGGGTGTGTGTGCGTGTGTTTATGCGCGCAACAGCATGGCTCACTGCAAACTTTTCCTTCTCTGAAAGAGCACCAGTCTCATTTCGGCGTCTCCTTATTGGAGCGTAAAATGCATTTGAAAGGTCTGAAATATTAATGCTAGCTTCTGTAGCCGCCGTTCGGCCCAGCTGAAGACACGGAGCAACCATGTTGTCATGGTAACATTGTCTCCATTGTCTCTGACACTCAACACAGCCAGCAACATTGTGTAATTATAATTATATTACAGCCCTCAATTGTGAGGTATTGTGGGTTTTTTTTAAACAGAGTTCGTGCCTCTCATGCACTACTTGAAAAATCACTCTGGGAATATTTGTGGGCACGACATTACCTTGTCCCCATGATTAATGAAAATATATGGGGTGTGAACAAGCGCACACACAAAAAATCTACAGGCTTATTAATCACAAATTTTTCAGGCACTCATCTCATATTCCCATATATATGCTCCTCATATTGTTTATCTCCTGGGAGCTAGCATGCATAGTGTCTTATATAACTTCTGTGCCATGTCACACGCTGTGGCCATTTTCATAGCTCCACATTAGTAACCAGTCTAACAGGACAGGTGGAGAGGGTGGTGCCTGTCCCCACAGAGACTTGACCAGTGGTCACTTTGGGATCACCCCACCCCACCTCATCTCACCCAACCCCAGGGCTCATGTTGCCCATATCCTATTTCTATTGTAGTCATTACAGCTATGCAGGTGCTCTGATTTAGCCCATAGCAGTCATATGCATGGAGCACTGTGTGGAGGAGTCATTACAGGGGAGCGAGAGGGAGAAAGGGGGCGAGGCACATTATTTTCTGAGGTGACAGTGTTGAGTTGATGAGTTGACCTTACAGAAGTCAGAAGGGTAGTGTGTGTGTGTGTGTGTGTGTGTGTGTGTGTGTGTGTCTGTGTGTGTGTCTGT
>NC_063212.1:8098634-8111134 GCF_017589495.1 Alosa alosa
TAGCAACAAATTGTGTAAAAGAACAAAAGTAAGTAATGAAAATGAAGGAAATATGTCATCACTGCTTGTGTGAAGCCTGCTGTCTCCTGCCTTACAGTAACTGACACATGAGGACAAAGATTACCAAGCCTGTTTATCTGGCCCTACAGATGAGATTATAGCTCTGAACTCAGCCATTTTTAATATGAACTCTGCAAAGATATGGCACTGCTTGAGCTCAATGAATTTCAAACAGTTGATTAACATAAACCGAGAAGCCTTAATTGTTACATAAAAGTGGGCAGAATATTGAATAACCCAATTACACAGCATCAAATGAGAGAGGACGGCGTTGTTGATCACAGATAAATGGAGGAAGGAAGACATGACAGGCGGAGAGTACTGTACAAACCAAAGAGAGAACTATGCCCACAGCAAAAGACTTAAACCTCAGAGGGACCTGGACTTTTGTTTCGTATTTGCAACAAAACCAAGCGCTCCAAAAACACTAAACCCCAATTTGCTGAAACATCAGTTTCGTGGCCAGTGGAATTCAGGAAGTCAGGGGTTTCTAGAATATCTCTTTTTTTTCCAGATCAGAACTCAGGAAAAACTGAAGATGCATCCCCCTAATACTGCAGTCATACATTGCCAGTTTTGTGGCCCGTGATAACCACTGGTGAGGATTGTAAGGATTAGAGCTAAATTGAATGGTAGACATGACATTTATTTTGTCATTTGTAATGTGACCTCTAGATTCCTAACCAACACAATGAGAATGAAGACCAGCTGCAATGTTCCCTGGTGTTTGCACAGTTCTGACAAGCCATTCTGAGTCGCCTCGAATGTATGTTCAAAAGCCTTACAAATCCACAAAAATAACTTATTTAGTGTAGAAACTGTGGATACTGAATCATGGGGTAGCTGTGGCACAACTGGCTGCAGCGTCTGTACCACATTCAGCTCCAAGTGCCCACGGGGACCTGGGTTTGAGTTGTGGTCATTTCCCAATCCCACCCCACGTCTCTCATGACTCACTTCCTGTCAGTCTTCACTGTCATATCTGAGTACAACCAAAAAGCCCAAAAATATACGTTATAGAAAGAAACACACTGAATCAATACTGAACTGCGTCATACAATGTGTGCTAGATGTTTAGGCCATGATAGTGAGGGAAAGAGAAAGAGAGAGCTTTTTATAAATTATTATTATTATTATTACTGTTAATGTTATTATTATTGTAGTGCAACTGTAAACACTGTAAAATGTACATTCATGCCAATAAGTCAAGTCAAGTCAAGTTTATTTATATAGCACATTTTATACACAGAGGTCATTCAATGTGCTTTACATCAACAAAACCAAACAATAATAACAAATAAAATCATAAAGCATAGAAGGGCAATATAGTCAAAGAATAGTTCAACAGGTAAAGATCTTAATAAAAAGAAAACATAAAACACACAAGGTAAAATCATTTAAAAATAGAGAATGATTAAAAAGACAAAATAAAAGACACAAGGTAGAATTATTTTCAAGACAGATTCTGCATCTGAGCATCTGAGAACCGTTTGGTCTTAAGTCTAGATTTAAAACTGGCTACAGTTGGGGCCTTTTTGATGTCATCCGAAAGTTGGTTCCAGAGCTGAGCCGCATAGCAGCTAAAAGCTGCTTCACCATGTTTAGTTCTAACAGCAGGTTGTACTAACAGGTTTTTCTCCTGAGACCTGAGAGGTCTGGAGGGTGTGTACTTCTGAAGCATGTCTGAGAGGTATTTAGGTCCTGCTCCATTTAGTGATTTATAAACAAGCAGTAGTGCTTTAAAGTCAATTCTGTGACTTACTGGAAGCCAGTGCAGGGACTTCAGAATTTGAGTAGTGTGGTCAGTTCTTTTAGTTTTTGTGAGAACCTTAGCTGCTGCATTTTGTATCACCTGAAGCTGTTTGATAGTCTTTTTAGGAAGGCCTGTGAAAAGTCCATTGCAGTAATCAACCCTGCTGGAGATAAAGGCAGTTTTTCTAAATCATCTTTTGACATCAGCCCTCTAAGTTTGGCAATATTTTTGAGGTGGTAAAAAGCTGATTTAGTTATCACTTTCATGTGGCTGTTGAAATTTAGATCACTGTCAATTTTTAACGATTAACGACACAATTTTTAACAGTATCCTTTAATTTCAACCCATTTGTGTCCACGACAGTGGCAACCCTAAGTCTTTTCTCCTTTTTACCAAATATGATTACTTCCATTTTTTTTCTGTTTAGCTGAAGAAAATTTTGAGACATCCAAGTGTTGATTTGTTCTACATATACACTGACACAGAAATTCAAGGGGACCATAGTCATTTGGTGACAGAGCTAAGTAATTTGTGTGTAATCCGCATAGCTATGATATGAAATCAAATTATTTTGGATGATTTGTCCAAGTGGGAGCATATAGACGTTGAATAATAGTGGCCCCAAGATTGACCCCTGGGGAACACCACAGGTCAAGGACATTGGTGGTGGACAATAAAGGTTGTTGAATTGAATTAAGAGAGAGAGAGAGAGAGAGAGAGAGAGAGAGAGAGAGTGCATAGTCCTAATCAGATCCATGGAAGGGACAGACACATGTAATGGCTGAGAGAAGAGAAGGAAACTAAAAGGAGATAAAAGTAAAGAGGAGAACAGAAGAGGCGTTTACCTCCAAGGCTTCTCAGGCTTCCTGTGTGCTTCCTTCTCATTCACCCTGAGAGTCTGCTCCCCTTCCTTCTGTTGTTGTCTTCCACAGTTTGACCCCCCTCACCTGCGCTGTCTCCCCCTCCCTCGTTCCATTCCTCTCACGTCTCCCTCTCATCCTTCTCTTTTTGCCTTTCATTCTCTCTCTCTCTGTCTTCATTTCTTTTCCTTTGCTCTTTTCTTGCCCTTTATCCCTTTCTCACACATCTTCTGCCCATCCATCTTCTCCCCCCTCTATTTCCCTCTCACTCTTCATCCCTTGCTTTTCTCCCTCTTTACCTCTATGTTACTATCTCTCAATGTTGTCAACACCTCCCATTTCTCCCCAATCACTATCTACCCCCCTCCCCCTCAGTACCACCTCACCTTGTTTCTCAACTCTCTCTTTCCCTCTCTCTCTCTCTCTCTCTCTCTCTCTCTCTCTCTCCAGTCAGGCATGTTGGTGGATGTCACGGCTCTTCCAGTAGGTACTTTAGTGGGAGCTTTTTAAATTATGCACTGTGTATTTACCTCTGAATAACGCCGCCTCTCCTACTTTAGCTCCCCTCTAATCTCCACAGGCATCCAGCCCGGCTACTCTTTAATAACAGGAGCCAGGCAAAATGGGAGACTGAACCGCCACACACACACACACACACACACACACACACACACACACACACACACACACCACACACGCACATATTTAAATATACACTCCATACACATATATGCACAGTCTCTCTGTCAAACACATGCACACAAACACACACACACACACACACACACACACACACACGCTCACACAAACACGCACACACACACACATATTTAAATATACACTCCATACACATATATGCACAGTCTCTCTGTCAAACACATGCACACAAACACACACACACACACACACACACACACACACACACACACACACACACACACACACACAAACAAACACACACACACACACACACAGGCAGGTTGAAACCACACATACACACACATTTTTTCATTCTTGTCATTTTACATTTCAAGTCTTAACTGTGTGTGTGTGTGAGAGAGAGAGAGAGAGAGTGTGTGCGTTTTTAATAAAAAGTGACAAAAGGTATGTTTGTGTGTGTGTTTGTGTGAGAGGGTGTGTTTGTCTGTGTGTGTTTGGCTGGTGTCACCATTTCTGTGTGTCAGATGTGTTATAATAGCCAAAAGCTATTCTGAGCAGTAGCAGCCACACCGCTGTCACGCCAGTCACGCCTCAGCAGTTACACACACACACACACACACACACACACACACACACACACACACACACACATTATGTCAGAACCAAGACAAAACAGAGAGGAGTAAGAGAAGAAACGGAGAAATGGAAAAGAACAGTGGAGTAATTATGTGTTTCCATTAGAGATTGTGCATTGGCTTTGAAAACACTTTGACTCTACAAGGGTGGAGAATTTAAAAAGTAACCTTAAAATCTCTATAAATACAAAACATGTCACATTGTGAGAAATGCGATCTCCATTTCACTTAATTACTGCCATAGTGCAGTAAGTGGATTCTATCTTCAGCCAGTGAGCTTTAGAAGGTTGGATGAAATTTCAGACTTGTGCCGGAATCGGCTTTGCCATGTCGAACGTATCGGAATCTGTGTGGTTTGTGCATCTGTGTGGTTTGAGTCGCCAGCACTCTCTCGCTGTTCGGGTAAAAATAAACTTTTTACCCCAAGAGTATCCGTGGTCACTCCAATGACCACCGCTATCCGCTATTTTTTGAAGCACAGTAGTGAGTAATTTTCTCCCTTTTAGTGGGCATGGAGTTTCTAGAAATGGACCGAATACAGTTCCCGTCACTCAACTTGTTCAGGAAGGTGTTCATAATCCCAGGGTTGCACAGCTCGATACCTGGAATAGACACAGAAATATATTTATATTCCTGTCCTGTGAGTCACTTTGGAGATGTGACTGCAACATGAATGAATGTACTGTAAAGGGGGTCATAATATCAAAAGCAAGAGGTGGCAAAATCAAATAAAGTCAAAATAGCTACTAACATCCCATTCAATCATGTCTGGTTAGTTTACAAACAGTAAATAGACTTTGCTTTTCTTGATGCCCAGTTGCAATAGCCTCACTTTTGGCTGTCACTGTCTGTCAGAGGAAAAAATTACGAATGATATGGCGTAGCAATATCAACTATGATTTCTACTGTGTCTGAGGCGAGAGAAATGGCCATTGCATTCACAGTCCCAGGAAAGACTCTTTATGTAAATATACTGAAAGGCAATCTTAGTAATTCTCCCTCTGCTTGACAATGACTGCTGTGAAACTGCTTATGGCTGCACTGTGTGATGACATCCATCTTCATAGGTTCAACTGAGTTAAGGCACAACATGGAGGATAAATCATTTAAAAGCCAGAATAAAATTAGCCATGCAGTATATTTGTGTAGTGGAGAGCCATTTGTCCAGCTGTACACTTACCGCAAGGCTTTCTGGGACGGAAAGGCAATGTAAACAAGCCCATGACAAGGATGATGTGTGCTCCCTGGCCTGAAAAAGCTGTTTGTTGCTGCGTTAATGAATAGCACAGAGGTTGCCTATAGTCCTCCCAACACCCCGAGGGCTAGCAAAATGGAAAATTAATAAAGAGAAGGGAAGCAATGCCGATAAAATAAGACGAATAGGTCATTTTTTACTGTTTTTTTCTGAAGAGTTACCATAGCCATTAAATAGATTGGAATATTTATTTCTTTTTGGTGGTTTATTTTCCAATATGTTATGTAAATTCCTTTTGGTTTTGTCTCAGGCGATTGTAATGATCTACAGAGCAAAGTCACTGCATGTCAGACGCCCGTGGCAACGCTAGATGCTCACTCCTCTTGATTGCAGCACCCGGGTAAAAACATCTGATCATGGCAGTCGAGTCAGACTTCTGCACTTGCAGTCAAGCGCAAGGCTTCAGGGTGTGTAGACTATGGCATGCGACCCTACCAGGCCTTTACACAGTAATGATGGCCCTCTGATCCCAATGACAATGACAGTTACACAGTTTACTCTACAGTGGAGGAGGTCTGTTGAAGGGAATGTTTTCTTTGGATGTTCTTTGGATCTCTCTCTCTCTCTTCCCCGGGGAGGATGTTTTGGTGGTCCTCACGTAACCTTGGCCTTGCATCATACATGGCGTCTCCGATAAAGGCGTCGCTCTGTTCCGGATGCTTCTTCGGTCGGGATCAAAGACCTCCTGACATCAGAGGATTTTACAAGGGCCTTTAAGTTCTCACCCTCCCACCCACCTCCATGAGGTATGAAGGAGAGTTGGAGAGTCAACGTCAAAATGTACTGATTAGACATCAGTGGGCCCCAAATAAGCCATGACAGGTCAAGATGGACTCCACATCTACTGAAATGAGCCAAACGGTGGGTTATGGTGCAGATATCCACATGCACGTCTGTCCACAGTGTCCAGACAGAATCCAGGAGGAGATGAGAGCAATTATCAATAATGCAGCACCGGAGTGGCTTTGGTTTTGAAATAAAGGCATGTTGAAGACTGGCCATAAGAGATGGTTCACTTGCTTTGTTTCTTAAGCAACATGGTGGAGAGATTGTTTGGATAGCCTCAGTTTAAGCAGACAGCCTCAGTAGAGTGGTTAGTTTCTCCACACAACCACAGTGTATACTGTACAAGAACATTAAGTTCTCCCCTAACAAAACTCTGACTGGGATGATAATGTCTTACCATCTCTCCTTATCTTTCAACCAGAGACACTCAGGAAGCAATAAAGAACGTTAACCATATTTAATTCTTAAAGGGATTCACAGCACCAAAGTAATAACAATACAGTACAATAAGACAAAATAATAGTGTCTTAAGCGTAGGCCGCGTCCTCTGTCCACATCCAAAGCGTGGAGACCCTTACAGATCCTGCTGGATGGATACTGCATGAGCGGAGCCTACCCCCTGGACAGCCGGTCAGGGACCAAACTGGTGATGGTTGGGGACGGAGGAGAGGAACGTTAAACGTTGGCACCTCAAAGCAGCAGAACAAGTACAGTAGGTGAGCCAAGACATTTTAAAGGCCGATGAACGTAGACCGGTGATTTGTCAGGAGTAATTCTCCTGCACTCATGTAAAGCAGGACTCTTATTTTACAGCACAAATATTCTGCACCTGTTAAAATGTTATACATTGTATAAATTTAACCATTTCATAGTAAATGTTTTTAAAAAATCATCATGAATTACATCTTATAAATAAGTACTATTTTCAATAATAATCCCATATATAAGAAAGTGGGGATAATGGAGGGTGATTGAGCGTATTTCTTGATATGTATTTAACTGCTCAGTCTCTCCCTGAGATATCTGCTGCAATATTTAGAGGCATCCTTATCGCCTCCGTGTGGCCTTGATTTACTCAGTAAGACATGTTCGATTGTTAGATTTTTGAGTAAACCCTGCTGGAAGGTCAAACTCCAGGTGGTAACACTGCCCCCACACTCCCAGGGTAACACGTCCATGCCAGATCCTCCTACAACCGCTTCTGCCCTTGCTGTGCGCTTTGTGTGTGTGTGTGTTTCTTTTTAGTTCTGCAAGAGCAGCAAAAAAAAAATCTAATTATTATGTCTAATAACCGTGGGTGATTAAAGCAGTCCTTGAGTTATTTTATTTTTTTTCTTCCCACTCTTTGAACTTTGAGGCTCCGGTCCGCTGCCTGGCTGGACAACGCTGCTGCCGCGGTGATTAAGTGTGGGCAGAACCTTCAGACAGCCGCCCACTCTTTCCCAGCATCCACCGGGGGCAATAAGGAGTCTGCCGCTCCATCTGTCCCCATGATCTTACCTGGATCTCTTCCAAAAAAAAATAATAATAAAAAAGTATTTTGTGTTGTGGTAGTGTTCACCATTTTGACTGCTGGCTAGACCTGGGCACATATCTGGGCACAGGAGTCCTTGGGTACATGTTTGTATATATACAAGATTTTCCTCTCGGGCAAAATCATATTTTGCCTAAGGTCCTGTCACCTCGGCTTATGAGCCGCAATCTATTGGCTGCACTATGCCATTGCCGGGGCAGACTCCAGTGGGTGAGATCAATGCCTTAATCTGCCGCATAGACTCCAGACACTTAGAAATGCATTTGGTCCATATGGCAAAAAGGGCAGCTCTTTATTTCTTATGGCTCCCCTGGCCAAAGTAAGCCTTTTCCCAGACGGAGATTGGGGCAGAAATTGAATGTGCATGTCAATCTGGTAGCTCTAGCTTTTGCCCCAGCAGAGGGCTGATAGACCTCCGAAAAAAGAAGAAGAGAAAGTAAAAGAAGAACGTTCATGTCTGGGATGTTGCTTAAAGTGCCCCCAACCATGTGCCCCAGCTGAGCGGTTAGTTAGATAAATAGGCCAGTAAAGCATTTTGAAAGATAGTGAATCATGGCAGTTTATTTTGGGAAAGCTCTAATGTATTTTGGGAAAGAATGTGTTCTCTGCACTGAAAGTATTGTGGGTAGGCTAACTGGGAGGTGTGTGTGCGTGTGTGTGTGTGCGTATGTGTATCTGCTTGCGCACACAAGTGTGTCTGTGTGTGTGTGTGTCTGCGTGCCTACGCAGGTGTGTGCGTGTGTGTGTGTGTGTATTCCTGTAATCTAACAGGCTTGGACCAGCCGTGTGGTTTGCTTGGATTGGTTTCTAAAATCTACAGGCAAAATGGCAGCCATCCATCAGTCATGTAGCATAGTGGTATTACTCCATTATCACATGCTCATTCTGCTCACTCAGCTCATGCTGAAGAGAGATGTACTCCAACTAATGAAGCAGCCAAACTTGATTAACTGACTTACCAAACCTAATGAACCTAATTAACAAGCCTAACCAACTGAGGTTGTACCATGTGTGCATACAATGTGTGTGTGTGTGTGTGTGTGTGTGTGTGTGTGTGTGTGTGTGTGTGTGTGTGTGTGTGTGTGTGTGTGCGCACGTGTGCGCGCGCGTGTGTGTATTTGTAAGCCTGCGCAGGTGTGTGTGCGTGCGTGCGTGCGTGTATGCATGTGTGTGTGTGTGTGTGTGTGTGTGTGTGTGTGTGTGTGTGTGCGTGTGTGTCAAAGTCAAAGTCAAAGTCAAAGTCTGCTTTATTGTCAATTTCTTCACATGTCAAGACATACAAAGAGATCGAAATTTCGTTTCCCACTATCTCACAGTGGAGACAAGACATATTTTACCAATTAGGTCCACAGACAAACATAACATTCAAGTAAACAATATAAAAAGTAAAAATAAGAAGGCACATACAATGAAGAAAAAAAGAGCAGCAAAATTTGAGTTGAAAATGTGCATTTGTGCATACAGTAGACAGTCAATATAATAGTGCAAAAGTCAGGCCAATAAATGGCTGAGGTAGTTCTGTTTGACCTAAGTATGCAAGTGGCATAGTGGTTGCAAAGTGTGCAAGTGTACAAGTGGAGTAGTGCAAGTGGAGTAGTGCAAGGCAGCCATTGTGGGTCCAAAGTCCAGGATGTTATGTAGCTGAGGGTAGGGGGTAGGGGGAGAGAGTTCAGCATCCTAACAGCCTGGTGTATGAAGCTGTTGGTGAGTCTGGTGGTCTTGGGGCCCAGGGCTTCTGTTCCTCTTCCCAGAGGGCAGTTGATCAAACAAATTGTGGCGGGGTGACTTGCATCACTCACAATTGTGTGGTCATGCTTGGTGAGGTGGGAGGTGTAAATATCCTTCAGGGAGGTGAAGCACCAATAATCCTTCCAGCTGTGTTCACTATGCTGCAGGGCTTTCCTGTTGTATTCAGTGCAGCTTCCATACACAGTGATACAGCTGGAGAGGATGCTCTCAATGGTGCCTCGGTAGAATGTGGTCATGATGGCTGGTGGAGCACTTGCTCGCCTGAGTTTCCTTTAGGAAGTACAAGCGGCGTGAGCTTTCTTAAGCCAGTGATGTAGTGTTGGTGGTCCAGGAGAGGTCTTCACTGATGTGCACCCCAGGAATTTGATGCTGCTGTGTGATGGTCAGTGGCAGGTGTTGGGTGTGACCTCTCCGGAAGTCAACAACAATCTCCTTGGTCTTGCTGGCGTTCAGCAGGAGGTTGTTGTCCCTGCACCACGTGGTCAGAAGGTCAACCTCTAACCTGTATTGAGTCTAAATTAAGCCCTTGGTGATGAGACCCACCAGAGTTGTGTCGTCAGCAAAATTTCACTATGTGGTTTGTTGCTGTAGGTTGCAGTGCAGTCATCGTCAGCAGGGTGAAGAGCAGCGGACTGAGCCGCACCCAGCCTTGAGGGCCCCGTGCTCAGTGTGATGCTGCTTGAGATATTATTGCCAACACGTACTACTTGAGGCCTCTGACAGATGAAGTCCAGTAGCCAGTTGCAGAGGTAGGTACTGAGTCCCAGTTTGTCAAGTTTGCAGATGAGTTGTTGTGGTATTATGGTGTTGAATGCAGAACTGAAGTCTATAAACAGCAATCTCACATATGAGTCTCTTTTTTCCAGGTGGGTGAGGGGCTGGGTGGAGGCAGAGCAGATTGCATCCTCTGTGGACCGTTTGGCTCGGTATGCAAACTGGAAGGGGTCCAGGGTGGGGGGGAGAATGGATTTGAAGTGTGACATGACAAGCCGCTCAAAGCACTTCATGATGATGGGTGATCACTTCATGATCACGGGGCGGTAGTCATTGAAGCAGGATGGAGCAGTTTTCTTCGGCACAGGTATGATGGTGGCAGCTTTGAAACATGATGGGACGATGGCTTGCTTCAGGGAAGTGTTAAAGATGTCTGTGAAGACATCCTTAAGCTCCTCAGTGCAGTCCTTCAGCGCACGACCTGGGATGTTGTCTGGGTGTGTGTCTGTGTGTGTGTGTGTGTGTGTGTGTATTCCTGTAATCTGACAGGCTAGGGCCAGGCGTGTGGTTTGCTTGCACTGGTTTCTAATATCTACAGACAAAATGGCAGCCATCCATCAGTCTGAACATCCCACAGTTTGCTGAGCTCCCACATGTAGCACTCAGCCTCAGTGAACCTTCTCTCCACACACACACACACACACACTGTTCACAGCTGATAGTAATCACTACTCCAGCTCCATTTCACATCTCCATTTATTTTCTTCCATCTTGGTTTGTTGCACATTACATGCACTCCAGTGCTTTTCTCACTCAGTGAATGGGGCAACTGATACCATTTCCTAATTATGCTTAGCAATCATCAAAACAGCACTTTTTTAAAGTATATTTTTTGGCCTTTTTGCCTTTATTCAGATAGGACAGTGAAGATAGACAAGAAGCGAGTGGGAGAGAGAGAGATGGGGTGGGGTCGGGAAATGACCGCAGGTCGGATTCGAACCTGGGTCCCCGTGGGCACTTGGACCCGTACATGGTATGGGCGCTGTAGCCTGTTGCGCCACAGCGCCCCCCAAAACAACACTCTTTTTGCTCAAGGTTTTACACAGAGTCTCACACAGACGGTGAGACCATGCATTTGTCTCCTGTATTTGGAATCTCTGTCCAGTATGGACACACAGGAGGTCCAGCATCAGCAGTGAGGAGAGGTCTGGACAGCTACTAGATCAGCTTCATGGAAAAGACATCATGATGTTGAGCAATTACTGAACATCATCTTAAACCCAATTTAACCTCTAACCTTAACCTTAACCTTACCAGTATTTAACAGATTGTCAATAGATAGTTTGTTGATAATCTGAGCATCTGTAGAGTCTGTGGGAGGACTATCCTAGTAAAGTGTGACCGCATCACAGACATCCCAAGTCTCCCGGAGGTTCCGGGAGTCTCCCGCATATTGATAGCGGCTCCCTGATGCCCGCAAATTACGATCTCCCGGAATCTAGAGCGTGCGATCAAGAGCGCGAACGCGAGAGGTAGACCTAAAATCGCGTGTTCATCTGATTGTAGCACACACACGACAGGAGAGAGAGAGACCTAGCGTTCATGGGCTTCGGAAAAACCTTTTTCCGAGTGAAAACATCATCCTTCCACGTCATTCACGTCACGTAATGTGTGAGTCAGAGGTCGGAAACTGGGGCTAGATTTTGCTAACAGAGTTGCCCAGTTCATCACGTTTGTCGTCATGTTGTAGTTCGTTTGTACAGTAGTCCACGTGGCCTTTCATGTCCAACAGTTTTAATGTGAACTTGGGAATTTGCCGTTTTTATCACTTGAAAGCTGCATATCTTTCTTTCACGAGCGTCTTACACTATATTTTAAGCAAATACAGTTGTTTGTTTAGGATTAGTGAGTGTATGTTTTAACCTTTGTTGTGGCATCCGTGTTTGTCACACATTCCAACGGTAAAGCACATGAACACTTGCTGTCGGAAAAAACAAAGTAGCCATGGGGGCGGTCCTTGTCATTCCGAAGTGCCATGAATGCACCAAGAGAGGTGGTGCGTGTGTATCTGAGCGCATCCAAGACAGAGAGCATCCTGATTGGCCTGTTTCGCTAAATCAACCAATCAGTTTTCAGTGTAGGCGGGATTTTCTCCCGAACTAAATCAGTTCAGTGTATCTAGGAACAGGAGAGTCACGTGCCCCCCAAAAAAGAAAATGTGAGACCCATTTCAAAGTGTAGGCCTACCCTTGTTTAAAAGAGTAAAAAATTATTATAGGCCTAGTCTTGCACGCTGCACTGTTTGTAACAGTGTAAGTATTGCCCATGGTGGGTTAAATGATTGCAAAAAACATGTTGAGCTGAGTTTAACTAGTGTCAATTCATGCGCATGTCCAAACTGTAAGATCTACATATTTTATTTTCACAATTACTATCTATAGGCCTTCCTTATTTGGTGTACTGACTAGACATTATTGAACAAACATATTAATCT
>NC_063212.1:8116134-8176134 GCF_017589495.1 Alosa alosa
CGGACATGTATTACCGCAATGAATGCAGCCTTTTAAATGTGAAATGGCAAGTGTAATTTCTGTGACCAGAACTGCATTTTCAGAGAACTGCGGGAGTGTGACGAGGTGAAGGACTGTGACTGCAACATGTGTAGCATTATGTTTTCGATTTGCGCTTCAGTCCGCTTCAAAGTGCTGACTTTAACTGTAAGCATATACTTTTGCAGATCAGCAAGATATGGGTGTTTTTTTGGCCAATCAGCAGACTGGCTTCTGTTTGGGTTGTCCTCAACATGTCCTCCAACAGAGACTTTATCCAAAATGGGACTCTCCTTTCTCCCCGCCCCAAACACAATCACACACACACACACACACACACATGTACACACTCAAAAACACATGCACACACCAACACCTGTCATCTGCTGCTTACACAGACTTATCATCACATACTCTCTCTCTCTCTCTCTCTCTCTCTGTCTCTCACACACACAGTCCTAGCTTGACCATATTGTTCAGGTTTACATTCCTCTCCATTTCACTACTTGATTAAGTCTTTTAAAACTTCCTCAGAAGAGTTCTCAGAAGTTCTTGCTCCGAGCGACGGTCAGATTATGCCAGTTGGCGCCACAGGCCAGAGGAGAATATTTATTGGGAGGAGGGTAATTGTGCTGGTGGCCACTCTCTCCTGCTGACGTGGAGTCCCGGCTTCGGAGCCTGGGGCTCGATTAAATTCCTGTGCCCAGCAGCAGCTCTGGGACCTGGGGTAGAGAGCTTGGCATCTTCCCTCTCCATCCCCTTCCTCCTCTTCCTCCACTCCTGGCTCACTGGCTCCAGCACTAAGGCCCTAAGGGGTGTGCAGCGTGTGCCGTGATTACCAATGAGGGTAGTTAGCACAGGGATGAACTCCTCGGCCGCTGCCTGACTACCTGCACCAGGGCCTACACTGATGCTGCTGCTGCTGCTGCTGTGCCGGTGGAGTCACACACACACACAGACACATACACACACACACACACACACACACACACACACACACATACACACACACACACGCGCACACACAAAAACAGATAGCTTGAGCACACGCACATTATCTGCTTGAATGTGCGTCGTTAGACTAGAAGGAAGAACGCCTCTACCGGTACAATAGCAGTTTAGTGCAGGTAGTCAGGCAGAACTTTGTCCCTAAAGAGATGTACTGATTTGCCACCTTCACTGAGCTGCAGCACATGTGTGAAAAGATGCACTATCACACACACACACACACACACACACTCACAGCCAGTTCTCACAGTGGAGATTACAGTGTTCTGGCACACCTGAGGTCTTCATAATTTATGTCTGTAGAGCTGGCAGCTCTCTTTCTCTGTAATTCTCTCTCTCCCTCTCTCTCTTTCTCCCCATGTCTCTCATTCCGCTGCTATCTATAACTCATTCCTCTCATGTCTTTCACACGCGATGTCTGTGCATGATCTCTTTTTCTCTCCACAGCAGTTTCTCTCTCCCTCTGTCCTTCACACCTCCCCTCCCTCCCTCCATCCATATCTCATATCATGAGGGGGATATCGGCGTTATCTTTTCTCCTGATTCTCTCTATCTTTATCTCTCTCTCTCTCGCTATCTGATTAAGGGAGTGGTAATGGGCCTCCCTCACCCCTCAGGTGCAGTTCGAGCTCATTTAGTTAATTACCGTCATTGCTGCTTCGTTAGTGCTCACACTCTACATGCGTAACACACACACACACACACACACACATACACTCTCACAAACACATACATGCATACATGAATGAACAACATGCATACTATATTGCTAGCCCCATATGTACAGCTTATACATTGTGGAAGAACAAACACATGGATTAGTGTTCACATCAGCAGAGAATACAGATGCACACACTGTGCCTCCCCTCCCCTCCTCTGTCTTTCTCTCTCTTTCTCTATCTCTCGCTCTCTTTCTCTCTATCTCTCCCTCTCTTTCTCCTTCTGTCGGTCCATATGACCTGCCTCTCTCTGAATCTCCATCTAAATGGATGGGGACTTCTCTTATCACTGCTTCCAAGACTGTCTACATATGCTGAGCACCAGCTGGTGTGCTGCTTCTATTGCCTGCCTAGGTGAGTTTGTGTGTGTGTGTGTGTGTGTGTGTGTGTGTGTGTGTGTGTGTGTGTGTAAGAGAGAAAGAGAGTGTGTTGTAGAGAAGTATTTCAGTGCATATTTAGTTAGCTCCACAGATAGAGTACTTCGGTCCACCTTCACTGAGATTATTTTAAGATTAGTGATTTGTTTTCAATTAGACCATCAAACCCATTATTTTTGTCTTATCATGTTTAGAGAGATATGATGTACTCATTGATGGACTCATTTAACAGAGAAGTAAAAGGCCATATGAAGTATCATTTTCAAAATTGTGGCCTAAACTCTCTTACTCTGAAAAGCAACAGGGTTGAGGGTGCTAAGCTAATTTAGCTAGCTATGCTATTCAGTTCTAGCTACAAAACCTACAGTCACAGGAACACAAGGTGTTTATTTAAAACTGATTTTGCTTAGAAATTGATAACAATGTCAAAAATGACTAATTATTAAAATGTATAGGTTAAATTATGGTAACAGTGTTGAAAGGGTGTACACACACACACACACACACATTAATTTAACATTAGCTACAATATAAAAACGAAAGAAGCTTGAGCTTACTTGTCCTTATTTTGCATACTTTACAGAGTTGGATTCCCGTTAAACAGATGATGCAAATTCCTGTTAATCACAGTATCCCATAATTGCAAGCATTTTTTCCCATGGGGGTTACAGAGTTGATGTGAAATCCAGGCAAATTGATAGTTTAAAAAAAAATCATACATTTCAGTACAGAAGTACAGCATGGCAATAAGGTCACACTTTACACAATATGTAAATGTGAATGGGATGAATTATGAAATAAATTGTCTCAAATGCGCCTAGCTGAGCTCGTATGGGGAGAAAGAGAAAGCTGGAGGGATCGGACAGAAGGAAACGAATAGGCATTCACATAGAATCCATTTCCCCTGCCCAGAGCCTGGAGGAAGTGACCTTTCGGGAGAGTAGCGTATGCATGTGACTCACCAGCTTGTCCGCTGTCTGAAACACTCACTGACATCGCCACACTCCTCTCCTCTCCTCCCCTTCTCCTCTCCTCTCCCCTCTCTTTGTCACTCACTCATGTCCACTCTGTAGCCACCTATCTGTGAGTGCATTTCTATTAGACATTACCTTCTCAGCTATCCCTCTCTGTCTGTCTCAAAGGGTATTTTCATAACAGTTTGTCTGCTGGCTGGATGATATTAACCTCCCTCTCAGGGAGTGTGTGTGTGTGCTTGTGAGTGTCTCCTCTTTAAAAATTCATAGGGAACAGAACTTCATGTGTGTGTGTGCTTGTGAGGGTTCTCCTCTTCATAAATTCATAGGGAACAGAACTTCATGTGTGTGTGTGCTTGTGAGGGTTCTCCTCTTCATAAATTCATAGGGAACAGAACTTCATGTGTGTGTGTGCTTGTGAGGGTTCTCCTCTTCATAAATTCATAGGGAACAGAACTTCATGTGTGTGTGTGCTTGTGAGTGTCTCCTCTTCATAAATTCATAGGTTCATATATTCATCCTCCTCCATAGGTTCATATATTCATCCTCCCTCTCCCTCTCAAAATGTCTCTTTGGATGTTCTCTGTATCTGTCTGGGCTCTGTATCTGTCTCTCTCTCTCTCTCTCTTTCACTCTCTCCCTCCCTAGCTCCTTCCATCCTTCTCTCCTGCTACTTGTCAGGGATAGGGGAAGAGAGAGAGCTATTCAGACGTGAATCTTCACACCTCACTTTACGTATCGTGCATTAGGTAGGGAAGGATAGAGAGTGCAGAGAGTGGAGGAGAGGAGAAGACAGGTGGAAAACAGGGAGGAGGAGAGAAGGAGAGAGCATGTCTCTGAGCTCTAACTGAAAAGACTGAGACGACAGGGGGAAAGACTCCTCGTAGGAGTCCTCTTGTACATATAGACACTGACTTGGAGAAAGCTGAGGGAGAGAGAAAGAGATGTAAAAATGATGAGAGGAGTAGAAGGGAGAGAGTGTGTGTGTGTGTGTGTGTGTGTGTAAAAGATAGAGAGAGAGAGAGAGAGAGAGAGAGAAAGTGGGAGGGAGTTAGACAGAAGAGATCCCCTGTGTCCCGGCATTTAGAGCAGCCAAAACTGGAGAGCAGCGATCCACTGGGGAGAGGGGGCAAAGAGAGGGTAGAGGAGATGGAGGAAAGATGGAGGGGTAGAGACCGGGAGGGAGATAATGAGCAGAGGTGATAGATGAACGCCGAGAGATGAAAAGATGAGTAATGCAGAGAGAGAGAAAGAGAGAGGAGAGGAGAGGGGGAAGAGTGATGGAGAGAGTAAGTGAGGAATAAGGGAGGGAGAGTGTGCATGTTTAGGCTGATTTATGCTCCTGCCTGGAATCTGTGCCGTAGGTGCTCCATACGGTCAGACTAGTACCCTCCGCCGTAGACTGACGGGCACCTCCCCAGAAATCTAACTGCACTTTAGGCAACGCACATCATGACAACTAAACTGTGATTAGTGGGCTTAGGTGATGTTAGGGGGCAGATGGGGAGACCAATCGTAAGATAGATAGATAGATAGATACTTTATTGAGCCCCAAGGGGAAATTCAAGAAAAAGGGGTGTGTGTGGTGGGGTGGGGGGTATTATATTCTTTCATATGTCCCAATTCACAGCAATGATCAAGTTTAAGGATGTTTTGACGAATCCTTTGCTAACTGAGGTTGACAGGTCAACCAATCATGCCACTATGAACTTCTGCCACAACAAATTGCTGTTTAGCTTCACCAACAGCTGTCTACTTTGTGGGTGGTAATGTAAGCTAATGTGCTAACATTAGCTAATTGGCTGGCAAGCATCTTGCAATACACCTGGCAAAATACCTCAAATGTACCTCAAATGTATTTTTTATTACAATAATGGGGTTATCAGATTGTACAGTGCCTGTTTATTGGTACCTTTTTCAAAAATTCAGTGAATAAGCCAAACAAATCACATTCTTATTCAAACAAAGTCACATACATAATCCATAACTTGGCTGCCATTCTCCTTTTTAGTCTTATTATGACCGCCGCGCAGTCAGATTTTTTTTTTTTTCGCATGCCCAAATTTCCGTCAAGGATTCCCGGGACACTGAAAGACTGGGGTACACGAAACTTGGTGGGCATGTAACCCCACATGGATAGCATGGAACCATCGAAATTCGATTTGATCTGTAGCCCCCCCGCTGGACTGGACCCCCCGAAATGAGGGTAAGGCAGACACAATTTTCTTTGAATATCTCAAGAACCGTAGGGTTTAGGAGGACCATTTTTTTTTTGTATGTTGATCTCAAGGGGCCATGTCAACCCATTCCATAACTACTCATTTCATGTATAGCGCCACCTAGTTAAACACAAAAAAGTAAAAATGAGGTGCAATGGTAATGCGCGTAGGTATCTGTGGACCTAACATAGTCAAACTGCCTGTAGGTGGCCAGTTTTCTGTGAATTGGAAGTGTAGGATCATTATGACACCCTCTGTATGCATGCGCCAGTTTTGTGTATCTTCTCTGTTCATGGGGGCCTTACAATAAAATAATTTATGTGTACATTTAGTGACGTACACCAACAAGGATTCCCGGGACACTGAAAGACCGGGGTACACAAAACTTGGTGGGCATGTAACCCCACATGGATAGCATGGAACCGTCGTTTTTCTGTAGCCCCCACGCTGGACTGGACACCCGAAAAGGAGGGTAGGGCAGACACAGTTTTCTGTGAATATCTTGAGAACTGTAGGGCCTAGGATGACCAATTTTTTCCGTATGTTTTGCCTCCAGGGGGTCATGTTAACCCATTTCATGTGCACACATGTGCACAAACAGATACACACGCACACACATACATTCACAGTAATCATAATTATGACACATACTCACACAGTAGACATATGCAACGCATGCATGCACAGGCACATACGCAGGCACACACACAAGCATGCACACACACACACACACACACACACACACACACACACACACATAACATAAACATGTACATGCACACATGCACACAATTCAAGAATTTCTCAGAATTATGAACAGGCAAGATGGAGGTGGGGTTGTATAAAATGAATTTTACATGTGAAATCTATGAACTAATCATGTTTTGGTACTTGTTGTCTAGCAGATACCAGTGAGAATTGAGTGTGGATAATGCAATTTAGTGAGACAGTTAGAATCATATAGGCCTTTCAGCGTGATTTATTTTTGTGGAAAAAATGTGCTGGACTGGGCGGCGGTCATATTTTGTACCGCTCTGCTGTACATCTAGTTTATAAATATAAATATTGTGAAGGCTAAGGCACATGCTCTGCATGGAGCCTACATACCAGCTTTTAGAGAGACAGAATGAGGGTGGCAAAGCTGTGGGATTCTGTGTGTTTCTATGTGTGTGTGTGTGTGTGTGTTTGTGTGTGTATGCACATATGGATAGTCTAATGGATAGCGACTCGGATTGACTCGTGTTTTTTTAATGGGATGCAGTGTGTGTCCGGCCATGTCACAGCCAGTTTGTTTTCACTCAGTCACCCTCTCCCTCTCTCTCACCCCCTTGCTTTCTGCCTGCCTGCCTAGCAGTGCTATGTCTCCACTACATCTTTGTGCATAGGATACCCAGGCTGACTGCAGCTAAACTAGGCCGGGAAGAACAAGACACACACACACACACACACACACACACATTCACACACATTCACACATGAAAGCATGCACACACAAGCAAGCACTCAAACATGTGCATGAATATACATCTCAGAAATTTGAATAGTCCTTCAAACATACACACACACACACACACACACAGAGAAACACATGGCACATGAATGCCTTTGTGTAATCAAATTCTATGTGTCTGTTTGTTTGGCTTTGCATGTCCCCCTGGCTCTTAAGGTGTGAAAAGGAGGTTTGCCGGTGAATGGGAGAGCATATGTGTGTGTAGGTGTGTGAAAGAGGGAGGGCTGGGATTAATAGAGAGAGAGAAGAAGAAGACGAACCTGAAAGAAAGAGTGAAAGGAGATATAGAAGGAAAAGAGAAACAGACTGAGAAATGGAGAAGATCTGGGGAAAAGAGATGGAACGTGTGAGAGTTAATGATTGACAAGTTTAAGAGTGTGGAAGAAAAGAGGGAAAGGGAGGGGGATAGGAGAGAGAGAGGAGAATAAGTAAGGGAAGGGATGGATCATGGAGCTCATTCCTACAGCTTCTGCTGCAGGAGGGAGGGAGGTGTGATGGTGTAATTGGGTCCTGGAAGTGGCAATCGAGGAGGTGCATGACACGACACTGAGAAAGTGGTGTGTGTGTGTGTCTGTGTGAGAGAGACAGAGAGAGAGCATGTCTGGTACGTATACATGTCTCTATAAGGTGTGTGTCTTACATAGTGAGAGTATCCAACCGCGTCACAGACGAGGAGTCTTGATTTAGTATGCATAACGAGGACTGGCATCTCCATTTGACTGTGAGGGAGGAGCAGGACCAAAGACTAAAGAGAACATCACACTTAACATGACTGAATGCACCTGTCATGGAATCTAAACTCATTTGAGTGTGTGGGTATCATGACTATAAATATAATGTGTGAGCCTCGACTAGAAATATAATGTGTGAGCATTTGTGTGTGTGTGTGTGTGTGTGTGTGCATGACATGTTTATCTGACATGAATCCACACTCAGAATTATTATCTATTCAGGCTAACATTAATCTGTGGGAGCTCGGCTGCTCCTGGCGAACTGATTGCGGCTAGAAGCTTCCTTCTTCCCAGCATTCTTCGGGAGCAGTCCGGAGTTCTGCAACATCTCCCTCATTTGGTGAGAGCCCTCAATCTTCCATGCACACACATCTATCCGTTTGCAATTAATCAGAAATCTCATTAAAGTCACTCAGCTCCACAGGCCAATAAATTAAGAGAAAAAAAAAAACACCAACGACAGAGAAAGGGTGAGGGAGAGAGAGGGAGAGAGGGAGGGAGAGAGAGAGTTTGTGAGGTGGAGGCAAAAGGGTATAAATTTACCTTGAGACCGGACGCATTCATTTATGTTTATGAAATGAATATTAAAAATGTCCTCTAATCTACCTCGGGCTAAGTATCTTCCTGTATTCTTCAATGCTCACTCACTCACTTGGTCATTGATTGCCCATTTAAACTCATTAAGGTTTAACCTTCTTCAGTCTTCAAAGGTCGACAGTGCCATCACATGCACAATCCTGTGCACTGCAGCCAAATTTACTGTAAAAGTCAATTGCCCTCTGCTGGTTGATTCGAGGTATTACAGCAAATACACTGCTCCATCTAGTGGCCATTGAGTGTTAACTGAACAATACAAAATCCATGTCATGCCTGTGGCTAGAATTTCTGTGTATACAACCTCCTAATTATCCAGTTAAGCAAACAAAACTGCTTAAAAACCATGCAAGAATCCACTTAATAAAAGACTGAATTTTAATAGCGTTTCTGTTATAAATACATGGTTATATTAAACACAGTCGTAAAAGAACCCTCTGTTCCCAGCCTACCGCTTTACAAACAAATATAAATTATTCGCGTTATCACAACAATCATATCAAAGGGAAGAGGGGAGTTTAAAGTCAAGTCTGAGACTAAGAGCCCAGTCAGCAACTGATCCGGGCCGGGCTTGTGGCCCACGTCTGATCCGGGCCTGATGTGGGCCTTATCCGGGCCCGATGTGGCGCCGACTCGGCTGCAGTCTGGGGTGCAGAAGTCTCATTCATCTCAAGTGCAATCAGACCGAACGCGGTCGCTTTTTAACAAGTACAATTACGGACGCTGGATTGCTTAATGCAGTCACCTTGGCCTTGCCAGTAGTGTTTTTGGTATGCTCAACGATAGAGGGTGGACTTCCGTGTTATTGCCCACTTCCTGATTACCACATGATGACGTGTGGAGGGAGGCCAAGATTTGGTTGTAGACTCCAAGCTCTGCATAATATTACAGTGTTTGCTGCATAGTAGTATTAGTAGCTAGGTTGTTCCCTTGTGTGGACTGTTTGAAGGACACTCTTTGACAAAATAAAAAGGTGACATTGAGAACCTGTTTGAGAGTTCGCTGGCATGATTGACAGAACTCCTGAGGGTGGGTCTGTCTATAGAAGCTCAGATTATTGCTTGAAGCCATGTCCTCACGTATGTGCTTAAGAGCACCTTTAAAGGGTAAAGGGACCTTTTGAAGGTCAAAAATCATCTCTTGGTTTTTTTTTTTCACTTCAAGCGGTTCTCTTTAGAGAGAAAACCCGCATAGAAACCTGAATGTGTGCGTGTGTGTTTTGCATTGTGGTTCATTGTAGGCTGCTCTGATGGTGTGTGTGTGTGTGTGTGTTGGGGTAGCCATCATTCAGGCTTTGCGAAGGGAGTATTTGCCCTTCTGTAACTGGGAGATGTAAATTTTGGTTTTGCTGCCGTCGGTGCGCTTGAGCCACACCTCACCCGTGCTGACCGCCGTGATCACCGCCCTGCGGAGGGAAAAGACCAAGAGCAAAGTGTGTGTGTGTGTGTGTGTGTGTGTGTGTGTGTGTGTGTGTGTGTGTGTGTGTGTGTGTGTGTGTGTGGTGTGGGGTGGGGGTGGGGGTGGGGAGGACAGTGGGCACAAAGCAGGACACAGGCATGAGTGCCACCACAGAAACTCCCGGGCCAGCACCGATGCAAAATTCATGAGTCAGACCGCAGCAATGGCGGCCATTGCTGTGCCCTCCGGCAACTACGCTCTGTGGTGCAAACCGGTCAAAGCAGAGGGACAGAGGGAGAGAGAAGAGGGAAAACAGAATGGCAGAGGTACAGAGAGAAATTGCATGAGAGAGAGAGAGAGAGAGAGAGAGAGAAGAGAGAGAGGCAGGGAGGGGAAAGAGAAATGAGAAATGGTGGGATTGAGGGCGAAAGAGAGAGACAGAGACAGAATACTGACTGTGCGGGACTGTCATCATTGACCTCCAGTAGAACGCTGTTGCCTTTGCAGAATTTCTCTCCATCGTAGTACAAAGTCCCCCCCTCACAGCGTACTGAGAGAGGCTGCCGAACTGGATCACAGAGAGAGAGAGAGAGAGAGAAAGAGAGAGAGAAAGAGAAAGAGAGAAAATGATAAACTGTCATGCCTTTCTCTCTAGCTTATTAAAAACTCCTCTCTGACTTTTCAGGTCAAGTCAGAGTGCATCAACATCATCAATAATACGCACACAGAGCTCGATCTAGCGAGCAATAATTGCTAACATTGTGTCATGTCTCAATAAAAGATGCTTTTGCTCCAGGCTTATGCTGACTCTATGCTTTGCAAACTCGGAGTTTGTTTCAGGCGAAGGAGGAAGAGACTTATTATCTACATCATCAACATTATCATCATCATCACTACCACCATCCTCATCATCATCATCATCATGATCCCCCTGATCCCCCTCCCCATCTCCATAGAGACTGTCTAGACAGAGCTGACTGCTTTCAGGTGTGTTTGGCCCTGGGCAGACGGTGGCAGCTGGCTGGAGTTTGACAGGTAAACCCCAGCACAGTGGAGAAACACAAGCAATGAAAAGGAGGAGAATGCAGAGTAGTGCGCGCACACACACACACACACACACACACACACACACACACACACACACACATTACACAGACACACATTACACAGACACACATTACACAGACATACAGATGAGATGCATGTATATTGTATATACATGCCAAGCAGGGGCGCCTGCAGGAATTAATGCTATGGTACCCCCCACATGATGTCCCTGTGGACAATAATTGTCCGTTTCCCCGGTTTTAGCGCCGTGCATCCACATGAAATAATAAAACAGTCTAATGTTCTGACAAGCACACCAATTGCCTACCTTGTTCTTGCCCATCTGGAATAACTCCTTTAGCTTTGCTGACTCTATACTTTCTGTTTTCGTTGTTTAAACTTGTGATATCCATGATGAGTATTGAGTTAGTGAATTAGCTCAACATTGTGTGCTGATAACCATATATAGATAGCCGAGTAAAAGAAAATAACAAATAAATAACTAGTTGCATGTCTGCGTTTACACATTACACACACACAAGGAAAATTTTCTCTCGTTTTTGAGTAGCCTGATGGTACGCACAGTGCGTACGACGTACAACTGCAGGCGCGCCTGATGCCAAGATACATCAGCACAAAATAGAAAAGTGAGTGCAAACAAGCAGGAGCACAAATTGGTGTGAAAGCACATAAGTGCTTATACATGTGTGATGTGTTCCAGCCTACCTTCTGACTTCTTCTTGAGGGGTGTAATAACTGCCTTAGCCTGTAAGACAAACACACACACACACACACACACACACACACACACACACACACAATCATCCCAGACAAGGACCATCTGAGACTAAGTCTATTTGTATAAGGCCTATCTGGAGTCCCAGGTATATGCTCTGATGGGGTTCATTAGGGATTAAAATAAGGTAATTCTTCATACCTTCTTAATGGCTGTCCAGTCCTCAAGGATGTCAATGTCCCGTAACATGTAGACTATGTAAGGTCCTGATGGAGAAAGGGTAGATCTGTTATTATCACCCAGTGTTAAGTGCAGCTCTGTTGCTACATTATCACCCAGTGTTAACAGCAGCTCTGTTACTACATTATCACCCAGTGTTAAGTGCAGCTCTGTTACTACGTTATCACCCAGTGTTAAGTGCAGCTCTGTTGCTACATTATCACCCAGTGTTAAGTGCAGCTCTGTTGCTACATTATCACCCAGTGTTAAGTGCAGCTCTGTTACTACATTATCACCCAGTGTTAACTGCAGCTCTGTTACTATCAGAGTGTTAACTGTAGCTCTGTTGCTACATTTTCAGACAATGCTAAGTGTAGGTCTGTTACTACATTGTCATGTTGACTGTTGCATTATGCATAAGGAGGATGAGATTTCATACATGACAGGTCGACGTGAAAACATGAGGTAAGTGTAATTGATTGTGTAATTGTAGTGCAAGTCATAAATGCGTGTTCATGTTCCGACAATCTCTCTCCTAGCAGCGATGAAGCCTTCAGGATGTACTAGCCTACCACTAAATCACGTTTCATGTTGGGGACGGTGGTAGTGTAGTGGTTAAGGAGCTGGGCTAGCGTGCAGTAGCCTGAAAGTTCAATTCCCGGCTTCCACCGTTGTGCCCTTGAGCAAGGGACTTAACCCCAAGTTGCTCCGGGGACAATGTAATCCCTTGTAATATAGCTGACATATGTAAGTCACTTTGGTCAAGAAGTGTCTGCTAAATGTAATGACTGTAAACTTTCCTGGCAGCTCGACTGTTGTGTGTATTTCTGTCTAACACATGTCTGTGTCAACAGCAGCAGTTACGACACCCCTAAAGAAGCTTTGGACTTGTTTACGTCCAGTTCAGACATTCAATTTTTCACTCGGCTCTACAATTAACCTCCGTAAAACCAAGACGGAGTTTTAATTAGACTCCTTCACATTGTTAATTAGCCTTCAGACTGACGTTGTCTTCTCATTGCTTTGCGCTCAAACAGTTGGCGTGTATTTTGTGGGGATCCTATCCAGAGGTGAAGGGAGTTATTTCACCCACACAAAGCCACTGCTTAATTCCCTCTCAGTGTGTTCCTGACAGATCCATTGTCTGACCTTCTCCTCTCCGACAGCCTCGAAGCGTTCGCGAGAGCCTCCGACAGAGTGGCCTGCCGTTTTGTGATTGTTCAGGTTCTTCTGCTTCTGGACTGGCATTTGTTATCGAGTCAGAAACGGCCCGTGCACAATCCATCTATCTGTGAAAAACTGCTTGCACTGGAAATGGTGTGTGTGTTTGTATGTGGCGCTTCTCAGTTAGGAGAAGTAACACAGCCAGGGCGACATGGAAGAGAGTGAGAGAGAGAGAGAGAGGGAGGGAGGGAGGAGAGGGAGGAGAGAGAGAGAGAGGGAGGGAGTTGTAGGTACCCGAAACTAGAACAGCTTTCTTCTTTCGCTCTGGCCGCAGGATGTGATTCTTCCTCTTGCACTTTTTGGCTCTCACTTCATCACTCCACCACTCTGACGGGGAGAATGAGGGAGGAGACCAGAGAGAGAGAGAGGGAGAAAGAGTGTAAGCAAAAGAGGGAGAATGAGAGCAAAAGGGGGAGAGAGAAAGAGAGAGAGCATGTTATATTAACCTTACTTCTAATAAATGATCAAATAAATTAGCCCCTTGCAGTAGCTCAATATCATGCAGGAGCAAAGGTAATGACTACTATAAATCTAAGGCTGTCTGGGAGATAAAAAGCTTGCATAAGTGTGTGTGTGTGTGTGTGTGTGTGTGTGTGTGTGTGTGTGTGTGCGTGTGCGTGTGCGTTTGTGTGTGTACCTGAGGTGATGTCTATACTCTGCTTATCCTCCTCTAGTCTGCGGATCTTGTCCAGCAGTTCTGTCTTCATGGTGTCGTACAGCATCGCCCGCTCACTCTGTCCAGAGACACATCCATCCATCAAATGAGAAAGAACAGTTTGAACATATCTTTGTCTATGCACATACGTGTTTTGTTCCACCTTTCCATTGTGTGTGTGTGTGTGTGTGTATGTGTATGTGTATGTGTATGTGTATGTGTATGTGTATGTGTATGTGTGTGTATGTGTATGTGTATGTGTATGTGTGTATATGTATATGTGTGTGTGTGTGTGTGTGTTTGTGTCTGTCTGTCTGTTTGTGTATGTGTGTGTGTGTGTGTGTGTGTGTGTGTGTGTTGGATTCTGCTGTTTGCATTATATTAAATTACTGAACTGTCCTGTTCTGTCACATGCTTGTGAGTGATTAGGAGAGATTTAACACCGACTGAGTAACTGTCAGATTGAGTCATGGTCAGGTGAGGTGTTGAGGTGTGTCCGGCAGCTGAGTGTTACCTCCAGGTGTTGCCTCGCACCCTGAAGCTCACATTCATGTTTGTGCTTGATAACCTGCAGGCACAGCTCCTTGTATATACCTAGACAGAGGAGCAGGAAGAAGGGATTGAGTAGCGGAAGAAAAAACAGGAAGAGAAGAAGAGAGAGAGAGAGAGAGAGAGAGAGAGAGAGAGAGAGATGGTTGGGGTAAGTGACTTATTAAGAGCAGTTCACAAGCTCAATTTTCCAAAGATGGAATACCTGCAAGGTAAATATTCTACAGGGTATAATGGCACAATTCAGCAATTCAGCTCATGAGATATAACACTTGTGTGCAGTTCCATTACCGGCCACTTGGGTGCGCATCTGCATGTTCTGCTGCAGGACGGCCAGTGGCTCCCGGTACTCCCCGGCCTTTTCCGACAGCACCTCGTCTAGCTTCACCTTCACCTGGTTCACGCGCTCGCGGAACAGCCTGGGGGCGAACAGAGCAGAGAGGTTCATTTTAGCCTCTCAAAGGCAACACACCTGGGAAACACCCGAGGTGAGCTTGTGTGATGCCGCAGGGCACAGGTGAGCAGAGGCCTCCCACACGTAACTATGGACCCTGGTTGCCTCAGACACACAGGGCCTACACAACCATAATTCAGATGTGAGGTTCAGGTGTTGGCTCAGAATCAATCATTTGCATAGCCTGCAACTATCCAAGTCCAGTTGTTTTTCTATCTGGTATCTGGGTGCTATAACCTTTGGAAGGACAAGCATTTCATTTTTATACACACACACATGTGCAGTGTTTTACTGTACAGATTCATCAGGTATAAAAGTCCTATGATAGCAAGTATAACAGGCACTTTATAACTACAAGAATATGCACTCCAGGAGGTGATAAGATTACTTTCTATCCAAATTTTTTTTCCCCGTCCCCTTAAGATTGCCCCCATCATCTCACTTCCAGAGTGTCGTCTGTTCAGCAGCCACCACCCCCCCACCCCCTTGCTGGCACTGCAGTCTAGTGGAGCTGCAGGTCTGTCTTGGGCTTGGGCTTGGGCTTGCCTGGCTGCAGGATTAGCCTGGGGCTAGAGTGATTACGCTGGCCATCTGCCTCCCATCTATCCGTCCCCGCACTAGTCTCTTCCGGGGCTTCGTCTAGCTACACGGGCGGATGCCTCCGTGCTCAAGAGCTTCTTCTTTTAGATCTATCTGGATCTACTATCTGGAACAGACTGAGGTGGGTTCGTTGTTTCACCCCCCTGCTGTCAAGAATTGGATTCTACCAGCGGTCCATCTCACTGTCAAAGCGGACACCTGCGGTCCAAGTCACTGGCTCTCAGATGCCTGTAATTAAGTTGCTGAATGCTTAGTGAATCTGTTTATTTTGCTATAAAGTACTACTTGACCCCCCAAAAAATTCCTTTTGCCATTTTTTCCCCATTGAGCCTAATAAGAGCCTAATGGCTAAATAAACAATCTCACAACACAGCCTGTTCAGATTCCGGCTCACTGTGTTCAACTATAATACTGCAGATTAACCTGATTAAGTTTAGTTTCAAAAAGTCTTCGAGGTCAAAATGTCTGTGAAAATCCTCTAAAGAAAGCACCCATTGAATTGTCAGGTCCTATGAAGGCAGAATGAGTTGGTCTAGAAATGCCCTTTCATCTGTTCCTCTCCTCTGAACTCTTATTCAGTAGCTGCTCACTTAGCTAATCAAATCCAAAAAACAAAATGAAGCAAAAGTCTTACTTCTCTTTCAGTTCCAGGAACTGCTTTTCCAGATCTGACATCTCGTCCAGGCACTCTGTTCTTCTTCGTTCGCAATCCTCGTCATCCATCTCTGTATTTCAGACGAGAGAAAATATCACACTGATCTTTTTAACCATTTATCATTATCGCCATCTCTTCTCATTACACACCTAGAGTGGCTTGATAAAAGCTACAAAATTGAGCTATTTGTATCTGATCAAATGTTCACATGATCAAGGTACATATTTATTCACTGACTGGGTTTGGAACTTCCTTGGTAAATTGACAAGCTAGGTTTATGTGACTCCCATATGACCATATTTTGCAGCAAAATTCAACAATATGTTTTTAACCATTTTTGAGGGCACAGTATACACTTGTAGACTCATCTCGATCTGTCTATGGACATGACCATTAATAGAAGAAATTAAGACATAAGTGACATATCCTTAACCATTTAAGCATGAATGTTTCCCCACCAATAGGCAATAGATTTGTATCTTTCTTTAACTGAAATGGTAACTTCCAAAAATTAATCCATCAGCCTAAAAATTCAATTTAATCACCTCTCTCACATCTAATTTGTAACATTGATTCCCATTTTAATCCCCAGCAAGATGAATAGAAGCCATAATGGCCTGAAGTAAGTGTCATAAGTCTCTCACTACAACAGATTAACAATATATACCTGTGCTGGCAGTCAGCTGAAGGCAAGAAAGACTTTATCACTGAGCCCACACCAGTGAGACAACATTTTAGGAGCGCAGCGCTCTATAATCTTTGCTTTAGGCCACACATCAGTCACCTGAGCTCTCCTCTTCCTCCTCCTCCTCTGCCTCGCTCTCCTCCGACTCGCTGCCCCTGTCGGTCTCGTGCTCCTCGCCGCTCTCCTCCATGGTCTCCTCGGCCTCGCCTCGCTCCCTCTCGCGCTCCTCGTCCGCCTCGCCGTTGGCCTGCGGCACCTCCGAGTCTCCCTCCGTCTCCATGTCCTCTTCGGGCTCTTTGGCGGCGGGCTGGGCCGGCATCACCGCAAGGACACAAGGGCTTCTCTCCTCTCCTTCCTGGATCAAACTGCTACACCACAAACAACACATCAGTCTTTGTCTGACTCAGGACTGGCCGAAATGACCAAGTTCTCTTTTTTTTTTCAGATCAAAGACATTATGCATAATGTACATTGTGTGCCTTGTTTGTGTGCACTGCATATTGTGTAACTAAGTGATTCGACAAAACAAATGAAATATGCACCAAACTGATGGATGTTATATGCATATTTCCACTGCTAAAACTAATGAACATTAGGACTACATAGGGTTAGCCAATGTGAAAAGGGATGGGCCAGTCCTACTATGCTGTTAATGCGTTACTTTGTCCAAATGCACTCCATTGGGCCTATGTTTCACATAATACTGATTTAATACATTGTCTTCTCTGTGACACTGTAATAAGCCTCTACATGAGAAAACCCCAGGACAAATAAAACTGTATAGGTGAACCTATGGGTTATGGAATAAAGAATAACTAAAAATAAAATAGCCTAACTGTTTGCCTAGGACGCTGGTCTAATAACTAAAACCTGTCTTATTGGACTTCCCGTTTTTAACGGATCATTGCTAAGTTACCAAAATGAGCAAAATACATTTCACACAGGTGTCAAAACCAGTGTGATGTTACAGTCGTGAAATAGTCGTGAGCCGACAACTGAAATGTAGGCTATGCAATACTATGGCCTCCCTGTTTACGACGCTGTAAGATTGCTGCGCTAGAAGTTGTTGATGCATGTTGACTTGAGTTACTGTATCAGTGACACTGACAGTAGCCTAATGTATGGTAGAAGTTTGAAAACAAGCTGTGGTACAGTAGCCTATAACCGACGGAGCAGCGAGGCTGCTTGGTGGCTGTATTGGAAATGTACAGCCTGCCCCTACAGATAAAAGGCGACTAGCTTGCTAAGCACGAAACAGTGTCCTGTGTAGAGTTGCCGGAGAATAGGCCGCCCTTCCAAAATGACCGCGGAGCTGACCGTATGTTACAGAGTATCCTCTTCTTAATCAACTGTAACCGGTGAAAAGTAAGAAGTTACAAATTCAGCACAAATGTAGCGTACTAAGTGGAAGACGACTGTTAACATAACGTTATCATACATCGTTTACGTTACTTGCATGAATTAGGCTACCCTACTGTATAGACTGTAGAAAACATTTAAGACAGAAATATATCAATCAAGTTATTATACTCTTTAGGCTAGTACCCTAAAGAGCGTGTAGGCTAAACTACATTGTATTTTGACTACATTGTTATCATACAGTAGGCGATAATGTATCGAGTGTCCCATCGAGTGTCCTGATGTAGACAAGAGGTTTGCAGCGCGAAACATTATGTGCATCTCATTTTCAATTCAAACAAAATCTGAATGGTAGTTTAAGTATTCAAAACATAACATTTTAAAACACAATCGTACCTTATTACAATTAATGTTCAGCAATTTTCAGAATCTTTCTAATCTGTCAACACATCGTACGGTACAACTCGTACTTCCTCGGTACCTCTATGCCGTCTACTTCATCGGATTCAACTAGTAGCCAATCAACATTGAACTCACTTCTCCACATGGCCAATCGGCAGAGAGCAGGTTCATCCATCGCTGCAATATCAAGTCCATCGCTTGTCCTCGGTCTACCTGCAACATTTTAAATATATAGGCCTACATCAAAGATTACTCGGCCCAGGCAGCATATCTTCTTACAAAAGTATCAAACAAATTACTAACACTGGTTTGACGTCTGTATGCCTACATGTTGTAATAGCTTTTATTTCTATATATTTTCCCTCCTAAAACAAAAGGACTCTTATCTTGACAAAAGAGGAAGCGGAACGAATTTCAATCTATAGGCTACTGACAAAATAAGAGTAGGTTTACTAATTTATAGTAGTGTAAACTGCAGTGTAGGCTAGGCCTACTAGGTGCGGCAGGTAGGCTGTAGCCTATAACCTACATTTGCAAACATGCTTTACCTCACATGCATCAGTGCGAACTCATACATGTATAAAAGGCCAATTATAGCTCATAGATAAATTGTGCATTGTGCTATGCACCATTAGATTACATCATCTAATATAGAAAGCATTTGAAACTATTTTTCCAAATCATAATCCAATAAAATTCACTCTGCAACAAAAGTCTTTGACATGTTTTTATTAAAGTTGCATAAAAGTGTAACAAATAGGAGAACAGGACAGTTTAATATTGCTACATTATTCTCATTTGTTTTCAAAAAACACAGCTCTGGAACTTTCTCTAACAACGTCTACATTTTTTTTTCATAGAAGTATTTTGTTTGCATTTGTTTTTTTATTATTTTTATTTTTTAATGAAATCCACTTGTTTCTGGAGTTCTTTTACAGTAAAAAAAGAAAAGGAATCAACAGCACTAGCTCGTACACAGTAAAAATCCAACGATTCCATTAAATGTTAATATTTGCACCTAAGAATGCACCATAAAGAGGGTCTAAAGTCACACCCACTCCTAAAAAACAGAATCACCCACATCAAAAAAAAGAAAGAGTACTTTATTCCTCTAAAGATTCCATTTTGTGTAAATTGACTTTTTTCCAAAATTAAATGTCTATTTATTTGGTTTGTGTAACTTAAATAAACCCTAAGGCAACGTCTGATATAAAAAATAAAAAAGGTGGTCAGCTTTCATCTGAAAAGGTGAGCACCACAAGGAGGAAAGAGAGGGAGCGAGTGAATAGGGTGGCAAGGTGAAGAGAGGTTCGAAAGGCGTAAGCCAAGAGAGAGAGAGAAAAAGAAGCTTTTGAGGCAAAGTTGGATGTGAGATGGTCATGTGCTGGTTGAGGAAGTAGTGACTGGCCCTTACACCCCTCTCTTTAAGTCACACACACCCAAACACACATAAACAGGCACGCACACCTCGAGCAGTCACTAAACAGATACCTGAAAAATCTGAGAGACAGACAGACCCCTGAACTACAGCAGTGAGCTCAGTCTTTTATCTGATTGGCTGTGCCCCTAGAGAGGATGGTGTCATGGTTAAGAAGATTGGCTAGAGCAACTTATTAGCTGGTCTGGTTGTTGGCTGATTGATAAGCAAGTTTCAGTGTGATGCTGTAACCTGGTGATTCACACAATCTCTCTTCTCTTTGTCCTGGCAGTTCCCTGAGGGTAACAGTGGTCCCTGTCTGTGTGCATCTGTATACTGGTGTGTTCTAGAGTGTGAGTGTATGTGTGTGTGTGTGTGTGTGTGTGTGTTCCCTCCACTTCACTCATCTCCCACGTTCCCCCTCCTAGTTCAGTATACTACAAAGTAACATGACATACCATCATGTCATAACAAAGCCCTTAACTGCACACTATATGAAGGGGAAATGAACGATCAGAAAATAGAAGGAATAAATAAAATAAAAAAAGATCAAGGCCTCATCTTTCTAATCTCTCCATCATGGTCAGCATGTTGTGTGTCCCCACTGGTCAACACAGCCACATTGCATTGACTGACTGCTTAATATGGCTGGTTGGTGTGAAGTCCAAAAGTGGCGGCCAGTGATTCGTGAATACACAGGAACCAGTCCGTTCTCCAATCTGTGCCCTTAGCCCTAATGGCAGCTTGAGTACTATATCTGCACATGTATGCCAACAAAATGTACACACGCACAACAAAAAGAGGAAAAAACACACACAGGGGTGTGTGCAGCATAACAATGACATGTTTTTTTTTTTCAAAATAAAATAAAAAAATAACTGCTTCCTTCTCTTCAAGACATTTTCAATCAAAATTAAATCAAAACCCAAAACAAACAAAACAACAAGTTGAATAAAATACAATGAGATGGTGAACATAATAAGCCCTGCTTATAATCTGATCTGATTGACTAGATTCGCTTCCCCTGCTCCTCTTCCCCCAACCTGAGAGAGAGGAGGGAGGGGGGTTGTGGGATGCGGTCACAGTCATCACCCACTCCTTCCATCAGTTCTGGAGAGGGCAGTGAGCCCTGTGAGGGATGAGAGGATGAGAGCTGTGGGGGGAGAGGGAGAAAAGGAGGAGGGGTAGGTAGGAGGGAGGGTGAGGGAAGAGCTTTTATTTCTTCTGAGGCGTGCTGAGCTTCTGCATGCCGCGGATCTTGTCCAGCAGCTCAGACACAAAGTCCTATGGGAAGAGGGGAAGGACAAAAAGGAATTATGATGGTCACAACAGATCATGGTATTTAGGACTTATTTTTGATGACCGTGCAGATAGATTGAAATCATGACTTGTAATGAAGCAATACTAAACAGGTATTTCAGAACATTTTACTGATATTTTATGCCATCTAAATCAAACAAATGGTCAGCTTTTTTTCAAATGAGGTTGCATTTAATATGGGAATGCACTGCCATTCAGTACAGTATTTGAAAGGGGTGTGCTTTGCTAGCCAAAGTGGAAGTGGGCACTTACGTCAGTAGGTTTGTAACACTCCACTAGCAGGTCCTGTCAAAACAAAAACAATACACAGACATTAGATCGGTTTTGAAAACTGTCCATGAAAGTATAATTGATTATTCTGAATCCATTTCCAATCCATCGATTTCAGTGCGCGTTGAAAGTGTTGGAATAGAAATCCCAATCATGAGTCGCTAGATTCGTTTGGATTTTTCCAGGCTAAAATAAATACGTAATGAACACATAAATGGCTAGCGGTCCTACCTTGACCCTTGAGGCACGATCCACATCACTCTGCATGTCCAGCAGCTCATCCACATCGATCTCCAACTCAGGGATGGCTTCCTCCTAATGGAGAGAGGGAGAGGGGAGAGGGGGGGTAAAAAATCAGTACAAACATATTAGTGGACAAAAGACATGTTTGCTTTGCACCAGGTAAGCAATTGGCAACCCAAACATATTGATGGTCTTTCTTTACAGCATGATTAAGAGTGAATGAGGTCGCCTCTGCATTAACAGGCATACAGTGTTGCCTGAAGCCAGAGAGACGCTGAGCACATGGGTACACCAGAGACAGCTCATGTGCAACAGTTGCTCCATTGTTTCTTAACACTCCTGTTGGTCATTACACAATCCACATGTATAAGTATATATACTTTTTTGATCACGTGAGGGAAATTTGGTCTCTGCATTTAACCCAATCGGTGAATTAGTGAAACACAAACAGCACACAGTGAACACACAGTGAGGTGAAGCACACACTAATCCCGGCGCAGTGAGCTGCCTGCTACAATGGCGGCGCTCGGGGAGCAGTGAGGGGTTAGGTGCCTTGCTCAAGGGCACTTCAGCCACGGCCCACTGGTCACAAGTCCAGAGTGCTAACCAGTTAACCAGTGGGCCACGGCTGCCCACCAGTCCAGTCTAATATAAACTACATACTAATACTTTGTGTATGGCAAATCTGCTTTCACAACCCACATAATCTGCACTTCAGAATGGTGACATATTCCCCAGTTGGCCAGTGCTATGTAGGCCAACTCAAATGGTAACACAACACACATCATAAACAAGATGAAGTCAAGTGACACTAAGGATCACTTGACTTGACTACTAAGGATACTGTGCTGCAAAACATGGATGACAGACTTGGTGGGTGATGACTGCATTGTGAGAGTTGAGCATGAGTGCCGGGCCTCCTCTCCTCTGTGCTCCAACTGTTGGCCCTTTAAAAGTAAGTCACATATGGTTCCAGACAGATTCCAGCCTTAAGTCCAGGGATCGCTGTGCACGTTTTAAAATAGAGCAGCGGCTCATTAAGCCCATGACGCATGTTGCCGGGGCTTTGTACAGAAGCTGACATCGCTGCAATTTGCCACTAGATGTCACTCTCCTTCAAACTATCTTTAAAGGACAGTGCGTTCCTGAGCACACAGAGCTTTTTATTTGTGCTTTGTTTATTTGTTTTAGTTTATTTGTTTACCTGCACTTGAAACTTAGAAGAAACATGCATATATATTTAAAAAAAAGCTAATATACATAATCATCTTTAATTACCTGGAATTTTCACCTGAAGAACTACATAAACAGTGTGAATTGTTTGACTGGTCTTACACTAACAGTATGCTGAACCCACATTCTGTGGTGCCAATATATCCAAATAAGTTAGTCCACACATCCTCATTGGCAGGAAGGAAAGGCAGAATGAGAAAACATATTTTTTAGACGTGTGTAGCTTTAAATAACTGGATTGATAAGCACATTGCTGCCTACTGATAGCACAGGGTCTGGCTCACATCACAGAGGCTATGCTTGTTCAGATTTCCTGTGGGAACAACTGGATATTCAGCAGATGTTTTTTGTAGAGAGTGTGAGTGAGTATATGTGAGTGTGAGAGAGAGAGGGGAATGGGTGAATGTGTTGGTGAGAGAGAACATCAGTATCATTTTGCCAACATTCCACCTAATGTTTGCTCTCCGTCTTGCTTCTCTTGTCCTCAGTTTTCCTTTCCTCTTCCAGGCCTCTCTTATCACTCGCTTTATGCTTCTTCTCCAAACACACGCCTCGTCTCTCTCACCCTCTTCCTCTACCCCAATGGCGACACAGATCCTCATTGTATTTGAATGTAAAAATATGGCTGTGTGCAGTCACGGTAGCTCCAACCCCTAATTACAAGCTAGACATCTCTCTCTTTCTCTCTCTCCCCCCTCTTCTCTCTGCCCCCCCCCCCTTTCTCCTCCTCCCTCTCTTTCCATAGAGTTGTCTTGTTCAATAAAGGGCTAGTTGGTTAATAGTCTGACTTTCCCTCGACACACCCACATCTCTCTATTCTCACTTTGCCAACAAAACCTGTTTCACCCCCTCTTTCCATTTTTTTACTCTACCCTTTTTCTGTACCACCATTCTCTCTCCCTCTCGGTCTTCCCCCTCTCTCTCTCAATTCACTCACACACCCTACAAATGTCCCTCTGCTTGCCTTCTGTGGGCATATGCAGGAACCTTAGCACATCCCCAGTGACCTCTATGGGGTTCCACTTTGATGACTCACTGGAGCCTGGGTTAGTACGACGCACACTGCTAATAAAAGACCCAGCGCCACCAACCACATGGGCCAGGGAGACGAGGCGGGATAGTCTGCTTCAGCAATACTGCTGGGCTGGAAAAGCTGAAAGAGTGAAAGGGAAAAAAAAGAAAGAAAGAAAGAAAGAAAGAAAGAAAGAAAGAAAGAGAAAGAAATAAAACAAAAACAGATATAAAGAAAGAAAGAAAGAACAGATAGAAGGAAAGAAAGAAAGAAAGAAAGAAAGAAAGAAAGAAAGATAGATAGAGATAGATAGACAAAAGAAAGAGTGACAGAAAGAAAGCTAGCTTCTGGAAGGGCTGAGTTCTGGGCTTGTTTCCTTGGGAGCCAGTGTGAGCTGAGCGCTCCCCTTGTTTGTGGGGGTTCTCTCGCTCCCTTTCTCCCTCTCTCTATGAGCGCTCCCGTTGTTTGTGGGGGTTCACCCTCACTGACCCTCACTGACCTTGTTGCTCCCCCTTGGTTAGAGGAGCCCAGACCAGCTGTCATTGCACCTGCCCAACTGCCCCCCTACCCAATCCTCTCCCATTCTCCCTCAGCAACTCCCCCTATCCCTCCCCGCTCACACACACACACACACACACACACAGAGAGAGAGAGAGAAAACATTCACACAGCGATGCACACAACCACTCTTGATAGAAACTTGAACAGGCCTCCTTTCACACAGATACACAGATGTCCTTAGGAAAGTGCCATAACCCGCCTTTACTCTACCTCTCACACACATACACAAGGGTACTTACTCACACACACACGGTAATTGAGTTGTAGATCTAAACATGGAAAATCAGCAGTTAATTTATGTGCAGCACATCTACAAATTCTAGATGGTTTTAGGTGTATGTGTGTGTGTATGTGTGCACAAGCTAAGTGGATATGAGGGGGGTTAAAGCCCTTAAGGATCTGAGCGAGACAGGAGCCTGTGTGTTTGTGATAGACATGACAGTCACAAGAGGTGACCAATGCACACTAGCTATCTGTGTGTGAGACAGACAGACAGACAGACAGACAGACAGAGAGACAGACAGACAGAGAGAGAGAGAGAGAGAGAGAAAGATGAGACACACAAAGAATGTTCAACCCCAACACGTGGGCACCATGTGCTGCCAGTCACTCATGAAGCGAGTGAAAGATGGATGGAGGGAAGGAGGAAATGATGGGAGGAGTGGGGGAAGGGGGGAAGAGAGGAAGAGGGTAGAGGAGCGTGGCACAGGAAATGAGAGAGAGAGACAGACAGTGTGTGACGAGCAAGAGCACAGAAGATTAGCGTCAAATCAAAGAGAGACAAGGAGACACAGAGAGCAGGAAGAGAGAGGGGGGGGGAAGGAAGAGAGAGAGAGAGAGAGAGAGAGAGAGAGAGAGAGAGAGGAGGAGGAGTTGAATTTGGGAGATGGATGCTGAGGCAGTGGCACGCTCTCGTTCTCAGAGCTTAAGTCAATACTCTGCTGAGGAGGAGGAGGGGGTGCCACCTTCTTAGCACGGGATGCTCATGATCAGAGCACATCGTGCATAGCAGGGGAGGTGATGGATAAGAGAACAGCTCTCATCATCCCTCCCAAGCGTGTGTCTGTGTGTGTGTGTGTGTGTGTCTGTGTGTGTGTGTGTCTGTGTGTGTGTGTCTGCTGGAGGTAATCCTACACCCCAGTGGTTACTTCCATTCCATTTCAACTTAACCTCAACCACTCCTGAATAAGTGCATGTTTTAAGAGACTGTATCGAGTGCATATGACTGGATTTGGAAACAATACAACTGTGTGTGTGTGTGAGAGTGTGAGTGAGTGAGTGAGTGAGTGAGAGAGCATCAGAGAGCCAGAGAGAGAGACCATCACACAATGACCTAAAAATAAGTTCAAAAATTCAGGGCTTTCTATGCAATAAAATGGCAGATCCCTGTAGAAATCTCAATCATGGTTAAATCTGGTTGAAAATCTTTGAATCAGTGGTTGAACCAATTGCCCTTTATAGTAGTGACGTGTGGGGCCCACCAAACCAAGATTTCAACAAATGGAAAAAGCACCCTATTGAGACTCTTCATACAGAGTTTTGCAAAATCATCTTAAAAGTGTACAGATGTGTCACAAACAATGCATGCAGAGATGAACTAGGCCAATATCCTTTAATTCTGGAAACACCTGAAAAGTAGTGATCCCTGCTAATTCCATTATAAAGCCCTTCAGTACCAGGAGATGAACAAAGAAAAATGTCCCCTCACTAAAGTGGTCCCGAGTTTGATCTCATCAGACCACACGCACTAACACCCCACTGGCACCGCATCATCTGAATCACAAAGCAACCGTAATTAGGATAAACCAAATAGCAAAACCTATTAAACAAAATGACATAACCCCAAAACATAAATAAAATGCAATTCTATTCGGCCTTAAACAGGGAATACAAGCTAGCACCCTACTTGACACATGAGAACTGTGAACCACTGACAAAGTACAGACTCAGCGAACACAGCCTGGCCATAGAAGTGGGAAGGGACAGACAAACATGGCTGCCGAAAGACACTAGACTGTGCCACCACTGTGACCTAAACACAGTAGAAACAGAGATACACTTCCTGACATAGTGCACAAAATACGTAAACATTAAGAGAAGAACCTATTTTGAAAAGATGGCAAAGGTCCTCCCTGAATTCTTGTAAGCGAGCGATTAGGAAAGGCTTTCCTTCCTCACTGGAGAGAAAGAGAAATGCCTCCTCCTTGCCGCTCAATATGTATATTCCTGCCATAATTAAAGGACCTGCTGAGGGGAAATTTACATCACCTAAAAATAAACACACACTCATACACACAGACACGGACACACACACATACACTTCTCCATTGCCATAGTTCATAATTCTGTTCAAATTCGTTTTTATTTGTGTGTTTCCCCCTCCTCCTCTCCCCTTTTGATGTATTTGACCCAAATGCTTTGGCAATACTGTACAACGTTATGGTCATGCTAATAAAGCTCCTTTTGAATTTGAGAGTGAGAGTGATTGTGTGTGTGAGTTTGCATTTTGATTTTGCTTTGTCTGGGGTTTTTTTTAGCAGACGGGGAATTGGAGAGACAATGCAATGTGTGTGTATGACGGGTGTGACAATCTGTGTGTGTGTGTGTATCCATGCATGTGTGTGTGTGTGCGTGTGCGCGCGTCTGTCTGCGGGCTGCCAGCCAGTCAGCACGGATGAGATGTGACAGTATGGGAGCGGGTCACTTTCAGCTCACACACCGCCATGACCCACATACTGGAACACATGGCCAAGGCTCACCCGCCACCGAGGAAGACGAGCCCTCTGTGTGTGTGTGTGTGTGTGTGGCATGGTGGAAACCGTCTGGCATCTCCACCACGCCACCAAGAAGACCGAGAGACTCCAGAGCGCCGTCAGAGAGGTGGCCCTCTGTGTTGCCTAGCAACAACACCCCATAATAACAGTGCTCCACGGGTTCCACTGCAGTAATAATATCTGTGAGCTGGGAAGGATTAACATTGATTGGGGTGTTTTGCATCAGGAAGTTTTGTGGTGTGTCACATATTTTTAATAATCTTGGTCAAAATATGTTCATAACAAGGTTCAAGTTAAGTACAGTAACATGGGGTTATGCAATCATAAGCAACTGTGGTGCTAACATACATACAACCAATAATCACTACTGCTACTGGTACATATTAGGGCATTTCAGAACAAAGACATCCTTTGGAGCATTGAAAAGCTTTACAAAGGTTTTCCTATGAGGAAACTACACAGTGATTCACGCCTTTGAATCAGAAGTGACTATATTGCCGTTTGGATTATGCCTGTTCAACTTAATCTAACCCTAGAGGAACTAGACTGTTCCTCTAATACAGGTTGCTTCCCTCTGTACATTGCTCACCGTTTCAAAATAATGTCAGCTATTCTCATTGGCCAGACCTTTGACTTTGGTCTGCCGTTTGTCAGTCTGTAGCAATGGCTGTGTATATATATATTATATTATTACACACACATACACACACACATGCAGGTTTCTTCTATTTATACAGTCATTGGTCTGTAGCACTGAAACAACTAAACTTGGCCATGCACTACATACTTAAGAGCACAAATGGCCTTCTGACCATCACCAACATACAAAACAGCCAACCACATGGGACTACTTTTGCCTGAAATGTGTTCGGAAATGAATTGGCTAAAGACTCATTGATTTTTTCTTGTTTCAATGCCCTGACTGCTGGTTGTGCTCTAACCTGAGGACTTGCTTGACAAACAGAAGTCTGATTTCTTTGAGGTATGACAATGAAACTGATTAATGAATACTTTCCAGAAATGAGTATACACTTGTGCTATTCACAGAAAACCCCCATGACTGTGCAGTTGGTGCTAGTCTCCAGTGTTTCCAGCTAAGTGAGTAACATGTACATGTGAGACAGTCTGTCACCTTCTTAGTCAAAGACTGGCAGTCAGGAAGTACACGGATCTTGCTGGACATTGCCCTTTAAAAAGTAACTTTTTGCCGTTACAACAACAAACTAGGTAATGTATTAATGCACAAAACGTCTCTTTTCCGTTTCATTTTTGAACAGCTTAATGCATCGACATTGTTCACACATTTATCATTTATATTATCAACATGAGTGTGACGCATTTCTCTCATAGACTGCAAAACGACGAGACAGGCTAGTACACACACGTTAGCGCTAGCTCACAGGAAGTGAGGCAAGATGGAACGTGAAAGATAAGACAAGTGAGGCAGAGAGGGGGGTTGTGGTCAGATGGAACACTCACATACCCTCATATACGTTCACGGGCTAGATGCAGGCCAGCTGTCTAGACGTGCCTGTTTTGCGTTTACCCGGATTTGTGCCCTGCCGTCAATTCACTTGTATGTGGCACGACACCATCCTCCGCAGTGGGGCCCCCTCCTTCATAATTAAAGACAATATGGGGGCTGGTGCAAGCATGTCAGCCCAAATAAGCAATAAGACATGAAGCCTGCCCAGCTGATTGCTCTTCAAACTGTAATACAGGTGGCCTGCAGGGGCCAAGAGGCCCCATGGTGCTCAACTTAATTTCATAAGTCTTGTGTAGAGGCTGGATCTGCCTTTAGCAGGCTGGGTCTTGAAAGACACCACCTCCAACGGAAGCACATGGAACGTTTTGTGACGGGATGGAACCTAATGGCCATTGAGCGCCGGAGTGACCGGTTTGACAGGTAGAAGTGACACATGCACACTGACTGGACCGAATGGAACATAACTGGCATAGTTGGTGCCAGACGTGGAGCGGCAGGACGCGGCAGGAGCGGCTTGAGGCGGCGGTGCCACGAGGGCCGTCTGCCGAGCTCTGGAGTAAAGAGTGGAACAGCAGTCACGCAGGGCAAGCAGCCAGGGACCACATGTTGGCTGATGAGAGAGAGAGAGAGAGAGAAAGAATGAAAGAAAGAAAGAAAGAAAGATGGGCACGAGTAGCAGAAAAGTCATTACGATTCCCAGACACCTAAACTGAATGCTTGATTACTTATAAGCTGTGACAAGCTTAATGCAGCGAGGGGCTGAGTTAAATCCTCACTATAGGAAGGAAGGAACACACACACACACACAAACTCACAAATACACGTGTGCACACACACACACACACTGGAATGGGCAGTGGAAAAATACAGAGTAAGCTTTCCATTTTCTTCCTCCCTCTGCAACACGCCTCTTCTTTTTTGGTTCTTTTTTCTGACTCTCTCTTGCTCTCTCTTTCCCCCAGTCTGACTTGCTCAATGCTCTTCAGACTGAGCATTTCCTATGATGGTTCTTCAGTTCGTTTTCTCTCTCTCTCGCCCACCAGTGCTCCCCATTAACACACATAACAGCAGCGTCTGGAGAGGCTCTGATGAATAAAACGCACAGAATATGTGACAGTTTTGTGTGTGTGTGTATGTGTGAGTGAGGATGTGTGAGTAAGTGTGAGAGTGTAAATGTGTAAGTGTAAGAGAAGGTGTGTGTGTGTGTGAGTATGTGTGTGTGTGTGTGTGTGTGTGTGTGTGTGTGTGTGATTAAGTATGAGTGCGTGTGTGTGTCCATGAGTGTGAGTGCTCGTCCCTTCAGGGCTGACATTGTGAGAGACAGCAGTGGGCCCATGGAGGCAGCCGGTCGGACCAGCCGGATCAGGTCTTGTGAGGGGAGAGCAGGACACACGCTGCCCCAGGCCAGGACTCTTGCGAGCGGGCAGGGGAGGGGAGAGGGGTGGGGTGAAGGGGCTAGAGCACCATGGCAGGAGAGGGTTTTAAGCTGCTGTTGTACATCACATACGCAAGTGTGCTCATCAGGAATTTGCAGACTTAAGAATAACAAACATGCAAGTGCTCTCATTCCCTCACACAACACACACACACACACACACTTCAGCTCCTAGCAGTTAACCCTCAGTGCACACTCCTGACAGACACACACAGATTCAGAAAGGAGAAGTTGTGCTGACATACAGTAGGTGACAAAGGGAGGGAGGCTGTAAGTGAGCGGTATTTCAATTAAATGGATCAGTGAAATCTATCAATCAAGGACAGAGCCCTCAAAAATAAATGTCTAATAAAATCAAACAGCTAACCAGGGAACATTGGAGATACTGTAAAAGAAGAGATCAGAGTAATAAAATTAATGAAGGAATGAACCGGGAAAAAGAGGGGGGAGCGGGATAGAAAGAAAGAGATCCAGGGTGAGACACTCATTTATGATCTTGGGCTGGAGATTCCAGTTGGAATGCTGATGTTTGGCCTGCACAAAGGGAGAGAGCAGTCTGATCTCTCGGGAGTGTGTGTGTGTGTGTGTGTGTGTGTGTGTATGGGGGGAGGCCAGTCACATGATCACACGAGACCTCTTTCCCATGGAGCTGAGGGCCAGCCAGAACACAAACACTCCACAGGTCAACGCCAGAGCTCAACAGCCCCACAAATGGTTTCCTGGCATGTGACACCAGAAAAGACAGACCAAGCTATGGAGGTGAAGAAAAAAGATATGGGGCAGGAAGGCATAAATTAAATATGTATGTTTGAAAAATAAATGTACATACATACATACATACATACGTATACATGTGTGCGACTGTGTGTGTGTGGGGAAAGTTCAGGGCTGAGATCTCCTAATTAAGATAAGTGATCATGGCTTCCTCTGTGGAATGAAGAGTGTTTTCGAGAGCGCGGCCTGTGACCAAACCTCATTGGCCGAGTCAATAAGTGTAATGTACTTAAAAGAGTGGTGGAGAGGATTTAGCAGATTTATGCAGACACTAACACACACACACACACACAGGCGTGAGAGATGGACAGAGAGAGAGAAGGAGCTAGGGAGAGAAATCATGACTGTGCTAAGTGCATCTGCGAGCGATAGATCTTTCTCAGTGAAGGGCTGCAGTCCCGCGTCATAGAGGATGTGGCGAACCAGTGTTAATCCTAGCAGAGCAGCAGCACCATCGTGCACTCATTCCCTCCATCCCTTGGCTACAGATGGCCTCTTCCTAGGAGATAGTTACACATGCTAAATCCCTCCATGGAATGCTGGCTGTGAATATCATGCACAAGTCTGCTTTAATAAATCTAATACAACATCCAATTCAATGCATAGACTAACCTCCATCAGTAGAGTGGTGCAAGGCTACTGACAATGCTATAATCTAGACCAAAGGAAGGTTTTTTTTAATTGTGACTCAAAAAACACTAAAAAGATATGCAAGCAACAACCCAAAGGAAGAGTAGGACACTTTCATAACATAACAACTGTGTTATCAGATTCTATGTGCAGTTCTTATTTTTAGATTTTAGCTTTTAGATCTTTCAAGAAGTTGGAGGAACCACACCAAACCATTTTAAAGCAGTCTCTCTCAATTGTTGTACTCCATTTAATGAACCATTCATTAAACCCTTACATTCAAAACAATGGGCTGAATGGCCTTCATGGCAAAATCCTGCTAAACTGAACCCAAAACTTTCTCCACTGGCTTCAGTATCTTTACCCACCTGTTGTGCTGCCAAAACAGGACTATGAAGATACTGTGGAAAAACTAGAATACCAGGAAGTATACGCTCTGGAACATCATCCCCTTTAAGTGGGTCAACAAATACACAGTAGCCGATGCCATCACATCCCATAATGTCGTCAGTATGGAAGAATTTCTGTCCTCAATTATCGCAGTCTTTTCTAGTCCAGATGAACTGACAGTGTAAGCAAACACAAAAGGGGTGAAACAATACATGCTGCAGTCAATCAGTGAGACTACAGCATACTGTAGATCATCCCAACCACAATAGTTAAGTGGAAAATTACAGTCCCACTGTTGACACACAAGTATTGTCGTTCTGGCACGACACCATGACAATTTGCCTACAGATGATTAATCAGAATATATGGAACTGGTTCTATGGTTGCCCAGCAACACAGCCCAAAAGGCTGCCTCACATATCATTCATCACCTTTACTCATTGCTCAGGATGACCTGTCTGACAGGAAAGAAAGGGCTTAGCAGAGACATGTACAAGGAGCAAAACAGACTCGAAAATCTGAGAACATTTGTAGGCTTCCCCAAGTGCAGCAGTTGATCAGACATGCCTAGTCCATTATGGGAATTGCCAGTCCAATCAATACTCCATATGAAGAAGCCAGGCATGATCAATCAATACTCTATATGAAGAGATCAGGCATACTCAATCCATCAGCGAGTATACTGATCCCCCCAGGGCTTCATAATAGATTAAACACAGCCACATTCTAGTCTTCATATGACCACATGTGATATTTGACCATGTTTACTGGTCAACAAGTAGCAGGACTGCTAATTGTCAGATAGCCAATCTTGCTTCTCTGCCTCACCTCCTCCATTTTTTCCCCCTCTCTTTTTCTTTCTTTCTCTCGCTCGCTCTCTTGCTAAAAGTCTGTCGTTTTTGGAGCGGAAAGAAGCCGGCGAACGTTCATCATACTCCCTAGGTTGGAGCACTTTAGGATATCCACTCTGACAGAATGCAAATGCCGATGGGGAGAGCTTGGTCAAGTCCTGATTTGCCTACAATTGAACTGAGGTTACACTTGAACAGTCATGACACAGGACTCATGGCATTGCTAACACACATACACACAGACACATGCATTTACACATACGCACATGCACACCCAGTCAAAATAAGGTCATTAGGGAAACAGGAAGCATGACAAAAATCGCTCCCCCATGATTAGGGAACATATTGTTTGCCTCGCTCTCCCTCTCTTAAGAACTTTTAATCCATCCTCTGAACGGGCAAGCATGTCGAAAATTGCAGAGTGTGGACAGAAAGAGAGCAAGAGGGGGGGGGGAAGAACAAAAGAGCGAAAGAGAAAGAGAGAGAGAGAGAAGCTGCTGGCGGAGTTCTCCGGGTTCTGAGTTAATTGCAGGTTCCTTTACTGTAATTACTCCAAAGCTCTTTAGTCTAATGAGAACATTGCTGCGGTTCTGTGTCGGTCAAGGCATCATGATTGGACCCCACCCTGCTCTTCAGACTCTATGCACACACCGACATGACCTTTGAACTTTGTGTGACAGCAAGGACATCACAGCAGGTCAAGACCTGACTGCCGATGCCGAGACTGAGGAATAGATGGATGGATGGATGGATGGATGGATGGATGAGGGCTGGTGGAGTGATCGGTCTAGACAGTGTGTGAGACAGAAGAGGGGCTTGTTCTCTCCTGAGAGATTGCTTGCTATGAGGAAAGAGTGAGTGAGAAAAAGATGGTGGAGGGGTGAGGGGAAAAAGCTTTTTAAAAAGGATGTCCTCAGCAGACTCTTTCTGCAAGACTTCCCGAGAAAAGAGGCAGACACAGACAGACAGACAGACACAGACAGACAGACAAGACAGTCACACACACACATTGACACACACATCCCAAATATTAAACTTCACATTCCCTAAAATGCATTTGCAGATTCATGGACAAACAGCACACAGACTAACATACACATACTCTGGTGTAAATCTTTCACAACAACTGCTTAGGGAATGTGGGAATATTCCATTACTATTTCACTGGACATTCCACGTCCCACTTACCCTGTACTGTCTGTGCACGAGGTCACTGAACCTCTACTCAATCCCAACGCTTGACACAAGCTGGCTCCCATACATCTCAATGTGGAGCCAGGCCAGCGTGGCACAAGCTCTTCACATGGCTTTAAATACGCTGATGCTATTAGCCTCAGCCACTGGTCCAGGCCAGACGCCCTTAAACATACTCCTCAGTGACGGGCCTGAGATTTTGCAGAATTAGATATTTGTGAGCAAAGACTTAGCGTCCCCCTGAACCAGGCGCTCAAATCGCATCCCAGACACATTCCCATCTGCTGATCCCAAATTACATGTGGGCCTGAAAGAGCAGCTATTTCCAGAAAGACTCTTCAAACCCTTTTACATAAGGTCGGCTGGACTTTCAGCTCCCTGCTGTCCAAGCACTTGGAGGACTAAGGTCCTCTAAGGTTTTGGCTTGGATGATTTTAACAAGATGGTCATTTCTTGGGAAGAGTATGTCCAGCAATAAGAATAAAAATGGTCAGTTTTTCCTAGAACATCACAGTGGATACTGATAGTTTAATTCTTTAAAGAATTGATGGCCTTGCTACTACCACCAAACTGTAGGCAAAAAGTAAATTCTTCATAGCTGACAACTACAAAAAGGTTTAATCACCAAAGAACATCCTGATGGGCTCTGGACAGAAACCAACACAGAGACTGAGACTATGAAAAATACCTTTACCAGATATTCTGGGATATAAATCAATCAAAGTATTGGTGATCTGTCAAAACAAACTAAAATTCAAATACTTGTTCCAAGAAAAACATAATTTGGCTAGATGGCTCTGCTGAGATCACAACGAAGGCTCTCTCGGCAATCACATGTAATCTATAGCTCCATAAAAAGCAGGTCTGGTCCGGTAGCTTTCTTAGCCAACGTTTAGCACACATTTACTTGTGCAACCCCAGCCACCTTTATTTAAGACAGGTATACACTTAAGTCGCCCACGTAAGCCACCATTTGCTTATGTTCCCTATATGGCCTTATTATGTAAATGCATGGTATCGCCATGATTGGATTAGCGAGCACATGGCGATTATCCTGTTGTTCCTTACACCACAGGCAAGTCTGTTGGAGGTTCTGAGGTGAGGGGAAATGGGGGGGCGCTAGAAGAATCATGAGGTGAAGGCAGAGAGGTCGAGGGGTCTCGATTGTTGTTGACGGCTAACACAGGGAGGAAGCGCAGCGCATGAGGAACGCTTTGAAGTTTCTGCATGGCTTCCTCTTTGTTACAAGACTGATAGGCCAGTATTAATATTAGGGCACTCAGGTTATGCCCACAACTACCCTTCAAAGCTAAAAGACAGCAGGAAAACAACGTATGGAATTTTCCGTATGGTATAGTATGGTAACTACTGGTGATTTACAAGTATTTGGCAATGTTGACAAATTATGGCATTAAATTCTCCATGGATGTTTTTATGGTTGACTCTGGTTGGTGGTTATGGCATTACAGTGCAGACTGGCCTCATTTGATGGAAGTACAGTTGGACCCGTTTTGAATTCAATTTGAATCTTTTTATTTTATCAGGGAGACAGCTTTGGATATGCTGATGCCATGATAGATCAAGGCCATCAACCTACGCACACAGCAACACAGACACACACATATCTGCATGCACACACATACACAGGTAAAGGAGCGGAAACGTTTGATAAGCAGCAACAGGTGGCGTGTACAAGCATGTGAGCATGAATGTGTGTATGTGTGTGTGCTTGTGTGGTCTCTGACACCTGTGGTCTCAGTTTCCTTGTGTTACTATTTGTACACTATTTTCAGGGTATTTCTTTCAAAGGTCTCAGGCAAACATACTGCATGCCTAAGCCTACAAACACACATATGCGCATATATACAGTGTATACACACACACACATCACTTGATGTGTGTGTATGTTGATCCAAAAAGTAGTAGAGAGAAGATTTGCATTTGCACAAAGACACACCCAATGGAGAATGGCAATTTTTTTAGTCCTGGTGTTGGTACTCATAACAACTCACTTCCTCTGACTTACTGGCATTTCCTGTTAGCTGTGATTCATGTCTGTGCCATCTAATCACCTCTTACTCCTTTATGATTTTATGATATATATATTTTATTCTCTCTCACACACACACACACACACACATAGCTGTTCGGCCTCTTTTAGTCATGCTACCTCACACTCAGACAGTACAGCAGTAGGTCAATATCAATGGTCACAATATCCCTATTTTTGGCTATTTGCCTTCTCTTCTCTCTTCCCACAATTCCGTTGTAGGACTTCCAAAACGTTGGGAATGTGCCGTCATTGGCCAGGGCAGGAAGTGAGCAAGCTGTGTAAAAAGTTAACTCTGTTACTCTTCTGGGATTTCAGAGGTCATCACATGTAACCGATTAGATGATTTGGTCCAGCATAAGTCTGCCATTGTTGGCCTCACTAAACATGTTTGTAAATGTTCAAGCTACTGGGAGGAGTAAGAGGCAAAAAAAAAAGAGTATAAAAGCTGAGAAGAAATATTGGCGGTCTGATGGCATGATATTTGATTTTCACACAGCCATGAAAACGGTGGGCGAGCGTGTTCATTTTTCAGTGGAAGAAAAAAAAAAGCCCACCGTGCACAAGATTCTTGTTTCTCTGGCCTAGGAGTGTGACTGGCTGTCTTCTCTCCTCCTCCCCCTGACACATGACCCTGGCTCTCCATCTCTCACTTTGAGTAATCCTCACACCTCTTAGTTCCTGAAAATTACTTTCTGCTGTTTTTCAGGGTCACTTGTCTCTGATTTTCCCATGAACTTGTGTTTACTTCTTCTATAGGCCTACCAACCGTTCTCTGTAAACATGTCATTTTTTTGTCTATGCCTGATATTTATAGGGTATAGGCGTTTCTCTGAGGAATATAAATATGCCTTATTATTCTAAATTGGTTTGACTAGGCTATATGACAATCTGACAGAAGGAGCCAACGGCGTCTGTGCCAACAAGATCCAGTTCAAACAAAAGCGCACGTGTTGCATAAAGAACACACACTCTGGCGCTCTCTCCCCTCTTTGCCATGATTCCCCTCTTCCTCTCCACTCTTTCTCCCTTTTCGCCTCTATTCAATTCCACGGGACAGGCCTTTCCCTCTTTCTCTCGAGCCACGTCTCCCTTGTTGTTCAAGAAGCGCCCTGCTACTCCAGTTTTCCACTACAGAAAGACCAGCCCACGTCCTTCCCAGCTGTGTAGGGGGTGACGCCGCCAAAAATGACTTTTTCACTGGGAAGCGACTCTCATTTCGCCTCCAGCTGGGCAAGCCTGTGACTGTGGCTCTATGCCACGCTGGCTTTCTCCAACCTCCTAGCCAAGTCATTTGCTTTTGGAGCACATTTTGAATAATAGAATCGGGGTAGTCACCACCGGAGTAGGCTATCTCTACCTATACCGTGGGGGTGGTGGTTTGAATATCTGAAATGAGTTTGAATGATATTGGATTTATTATTTTAATTGTAAGAAGCGCCTCAGAGAAGATCAATTTTGTGATATGCACAGTGCAGCCTTGAGGGGGAGGGGGTTAGAGACAGAGCAAAGCTTCGTCTCCACCACATGTTCATCTCTTTTGTCAACGAAAAGCGACCGGTCCTTCCTATCGACATTAGTTTTTGTCACCTTTGATTCATGCTGACTTAATCCGCTTCCGTTGAGTTCTCATATTTAAGACGGTCCTGACAAAAAGCATCTTTCTCCGGGTTAAAGAAAACAAATAGGCTAGCCTGAAATAGCCTAACACCTTCAACATATTTAGGCTATATAAAAAACTACAGTAGCCTACTAAAATGAGATTATGATCCGTAGCCTAAGGGACCTAGTGCTGTAGGCCTAATGTAAAGAAGAGCATGACTGCTGCAATGGTTTGTAGGCAAAGGCCGAGATTGAACACATTACTCGTGTTAGTTTGAACAATAGAGCCGACAGCCAGGTAAACGGCTGTGGTTGAACAATGCCTTCTAACTGCTACCGAATAAAAGAGAAATTGCTCTGGCAGGCAACTCGACCAAGTTCCTGTAATGTTAGGATTCTTAGAATAGAATATGGGTCAATGCCAGATTGCTTGACTCACGTCCACGAATTAACCGTTCACAATGTGAGGGATCATTATTTTGACTGACGCCGATTGATTTAGCAATTATGTCATTAACATCTACAGCTGTCACAGGTATTGCAGCAGTTTTGTTGTATAGGCTACAACAGAAATATGATCGCCTAAAATCGAAGCACAGTATCCTAGCACATATGCACGCTTAGGCTACTCAGTAACACCGCACGACAAGGATGTGAAGAGTATGCCACATTGTTGCACATCAGAATACTTTGTGGTAATACGGATTTATAATATCATTTGCTAGCTGCTGGCCTTCCGCTACATCTTACCTCGCAGTCGTACAGATCCGTTAGTTGGTCAATAATCCATTCTTCCAGATTCAGTCTCTTCCTTAATTCTTTCCGGTCGTATTTTACGGTCACCCTTCCCTGCTTCCGAACTGGAGTTTCGGGCTCCTCGGTACCAGTAGGCGTCTGGAAATACACGCGGGGCTGTGGGCTTGATTCCGGGCTTGTTACCGCCGCCATGGTCCGTCAATGTCCTCTTGATGCCGTGGGTGCAAACTCGGAGGTGTTCTTTTCTTCCCCGTGACGGTGTGCTGGTCAGTCAGCTTTGAAATGCCGCTACTACTGTGCTATTGTTCGCGACATGCAAATTTGCAAGGCATTTGGCAACTTTACGCGTTTAGAATGGCAGTTAAGGGTCATAGAGGATAAATTTGTAGACTCGTAATGTAGGCTAATAGCTCTTAACAATACAGCCACGCAGTTCACGATGAGTAGAGGAGTCCTTGCTTCAATTCGATCTCTGATTTGAAGCTGAAAAGTAGCCTACCTCTATTGCATCTAATTCAGTCAAAGCATCCGTTCCTCGTGGGTCCTTATCTGTGAGTGTAAGAGTCTAAAATTCAGCTGGCGGTGATTTCCGGTCGGAACAACTTCGGAAAAGTTCTAGATTAAGTCAACTTATTATGACAATGAAAATGTAGCCTACAATAATAAATTAGTTTTCGACCTTTCTCTCCTGTCCGATCTGGTTTTGTTCCTCCTTTTCCCCTCTGCTTTCTTTCCGTGCCTCCCTTGCTGAATGGTGCAGTGCGAATAGACCCCCTCCTCCTTCAATATCTCTCTCTCTCTCTCTCTCTCTCTCTGTAAGTAGGCTCAAGGCACATATGTTCACACACTAACTTTATAGCTTTCACTTAACCTGGTCATTAAGGCTTGAAAGAAAATATTTTGTTTTCAAAGAATAAATGTTTTGAGGACAATAATTTGATGACAACTATTTTTACATTTAATGTAACTTCTATTCAAACAAATAAGTTGTTTTTACCTTAAAAATCAACTTGTAGCCTACCAGCATATATCTTCATGTCAGATTGTGACCCATATCACATTAGAGTATCAATGTTTGACCAAAAATAATTTAAAAGCCACTATGTTTTCAGAGGGATTCACTGCAACTTTGTCATTCTAAAAGGCCTTGCATGCTCTTGATTTACCTTAAGGGTAAAGCATTAGCACCCAGAAACTCACTGAACTTTTAACAACCGGGAAATACCAGCTGCAGGTCTTCAAGTGGAGAGGCAACATTCCTCCCAGTCAGGGGCGAGTGGCCTATTGTGTGAGTCACGGCGGGGGACAAATTCCCCGGTGAGAGAAGCCGAAACTTTTAATTAGTGGCACTGCGAAGTGTGCTGAGGAGCCACGCTGGCAAGCCCTCTTCCACCAACCTCGCCCCTACAGAATATTGGAATACCACAATACAGTAACCACAAGGCGTCGGAGTAGGGTGCCATGCAGGCGTTGGTTGGAAACAACTGGCTGTGGGGCCCTAACAACACAGGCGATTGCACTCCATAATGGGCGCACAACCCAGAAAGATACGAGGATAAATAATTCAGTGCTTTGCGTCTGGATCTTACAGTCCAATAGGCCCAGACATGCTAGCTTTAACACACTTTGACTGGGAAATGTACGTGCACACACTCACACACGCAGAGGCATGCACATGTAGGCCTACACACTGCAGGTATGCCCCATTAATCAAAATAATCTTAAACACAGAACCATTATACCACCATATCATAATATCAAAATATTACTAGAAAAGGGAGATGGGCTGTCATCTGCGTACAGATTACATTCACATGCACATTTTCAAACAATTGAGCATGCTAGCATGCAATATTTAAGATGGAGATGGCTGGGAAACCTGCATCAGACTATGTGTGCAATCTACATGTGTGTCCAGATATGTATTAGATACAGTGTGTGTGTGAAGCAAGTGAAGAGCTGATGGGCCTCTGTTCCCATAGTCAAAGACTGTATTACAGACTCATGGCTGGAATGGGAGTGAAGAGGCTTTATGTGTGAAAGTGCACGCACTGTACATGACTAAGTATTGGTCATGTGCACATGTGGTCTTTAGAGCTAGTGAAGGAGGAACTGTTGGTCTTAACATGTTTGCATTGGTTTCAGAGTGACCTTCCACAGCTTTCGCCGACTTGATGTGACACAAAAAACCCTGTCTGACTTTCAGAATGAGGTTTACATAAGACAGTTGGTTGAGTATCTTTAGCTGCCAAGTCTCTGCCAACCCAGGGAGTTAATTGTTGGAAGGCAAGAGAGAGAAAGTTGGGGACAGAGAGAATCTGTGTATGTGTGTGTGTGAAAGAAGAGAGAGAGAGAGAGGGTTCAAGAGGACAATCTTAAGCGTGAGACGAGTTTAACACACAAATCTGCTCCTTAATCTCCCCGCCCACGATTCCACAGTTCACCCCATCAGCAGTAGTCACCCGGGCAACCAACTGGGAATTTGAGGGTTCAAAGGTCAACCTCTCACAGCCTCTAGGGTAATGAAGGCTGGCATCCTCCCAGACACATGATCACAATTTGTCCCTAAAGTAAATACAAACAACATTCATTCCATAGACAAAGCTTGGCAGCTTGTTTTGTTATTGAGTGTCGGCCAGACATTTTCTCGTTGTTTGGGTCACTTCTCGATGTCAATACTGCCACCTGGCTGAGGATACTGAGGTGACATTCACATACTTGTGGTTTCTGCTGAGTTGAGGGAGTTGAGACGTCAGACGTACAAAGCTGTTCAAAAACACAGGTCTGAACAGAAGCTTTAAAATACTACTCCTGGTAAACTATGTGTTTTAATATCAAATAAGGAAGTAGAGCTGGGAGACCAAGCCAGTATTTTTATTAGACTGAATAAAATGTCACAGTGGGGACAGGAATGCCCCCAGCCACTGCAGAGTGTGGCCTCAAGTGGAACAACAACAACAACAACAGAGAGAGGCAGAGAGAGAGTGAGATAGAGAGAGGCAGAGTGAGAAAGAGAGAGAGAGAGAAAGAGAGAGGCAGACAGGGAGGAGGGAGATTGCAGTGGAATGGAGGGTGAAAATGACCTATATTTAGCACAGAACTCATTACTTCCAGATCTCTGATGACAACAATGGCGGAGAGATAAAGGGGAGAAAGAGGGGGGGAAGTTTTAGGGTAAACCTGTGAAAACCTAGATGAGTGGACAAGGAGGCATTAAGCTCACAGTATTACTTATGCAATGACAATAGAGTTGAGCCTAATCTAAATGTCAGCAGTGGGGTATATACGTAGCTGTGAGTGGAGTTATACACAGAGCCCACTTAAGGAGATGAATGAGGCAAGAGTTCGTCAGAGTTTACACACAAGTAGCTGGGATATGCTCAAGCAAACATCAGCAGGCCTACAGCAACATTACAATATGTGTTGACCAAATATATATATATATATAGACCCTTTCAACAATAACAACAAAAACAATGCTTGAACGTTCTATTTGGGCCCCAATCTACTTCCTCTGCATTAAGATAACATAAGGAATGTTAAAAAGGAAGTCTTGTGGGGCCAACTATGATGCTGATAATGGAACTCTCTTGAAAGGGTCTATATATATATATATAATAATAATTTAAATGTAATGTTAAACCATAAATATGTTCTGATTCCAATGTTATACACATTTCTTAGTCGTGCCACAGTATTCTTTATATTCTTCTTATTTATGACAACAGATTATTGAATAAGTAATTAATGTTCGATGGAAAACATAGGCTAAGTTAGAAAGCTAAAAAAGGTATATCTTGTTTTTAGGTTTGTTTCTTTCATTTTTACAGCTGTTTTATTATTATTAATTTGTTGGGACTATGTAATTCAAAGAGCAAACAGCACACAACAAAACACAACATTAGGATTTGTGTCTGAGGGAAAAAGTGATGGACACGGGCCCATTGAATTAATATGGGATTTCCATCAACATCAGAAACAAAATGAACACAGCATTCATCTTGCTTTTCGATGAACATCTGCCACTGCCACCCTGTTTTGTGTTATGTAGGCCTATAGTATTTCAATGGTAAACAATACTAGCTAGGTATATGTTCACTACCTTTGCTTACATCAGCACTATATTATATTGAGAGTTCAGGTAGCCTAATGGCAAGGTGCCAATTGAACAGATGATTGCTTTTACAAATGAGGCTCCAGCAAAGGGGCAAAGTTAAAGGAGACAAACAGAAATGACTATGGGAATGGAGTGACTGTTACACTGACTGACTGTGACTGATCAAATTTAATTTGAGCCGAAGCTGATTCATCTGAGCCCTACCAATCAAATTTCACAACAGTTTCAACTCTGAAATATGACCCTTTTATCCGTTTTGCTTACACGATCAGATGATGCACTATGTAGGCTGAGTCATGATCGAGTTAACTTCCAGTTCACTGCAATGGAGTTGGTAATGCTGCCTAATGACCACTAGGGGGTGGAAGTGGATAGTTAATCTAAAGATAAGGGGCACGCGTAGACAGCACAAGGGCGTCTGTGTTTTAACAATGAGGCTTTTGAAGCCTTCCCCCCCTTGCCACCGGCCAACATTTTTGCTTTTTACGGAGTAACGTGATCACATACCCTGGCTACTGTTGTCAAGAGTTTTCCATTAAGACATGAGGGAAGAAAAAAGAATGAAACAAATGAAACAAATATCTGGATGAGGTGAACATCACAATGTAAGTTTGTAAATCATTAAAAGAGGTAATGGGGTCATACGCTGGGCCACGGCAGTTTTAATGTTACACCAAACAACTTTGACAAGATTTTGGAAAGATTCTTGAAAGATTGAAGTATTTTAACTAATGCCACCCCCATTCAAACTTTTTTCGAAAGACTCCAATCTTTTCCCAAATCTTGTCAAAGTTGTTTGGTGTAAGAAGGCCATTAGTCGCATTCGTTCAGTCATGCAGATCGGACAGCCTCAGATAGGAAGCCATGAATAATTGTCAATCATTTCCTCTCCAAGTTTTAAATAGGCCTGTTCTTCATTTCTCAAACCCCTCATCTCATGCAGGCCCTGTGGTCTTTCATGCGGTGCAATGGAGATGTATGTATTTAAATCACAGCAGAGACGCCATGAAAACAGACATAGGCCTGTCAGTCAGATAGCTCAGTCAGTCACAGATGTATCTGACAGTCGGTGTAGAAACAGGGATGCTTATCGTGGATGTTTGAAGTGATAGGCCTATGCTGATGTTTTTATATTTCAGTGAAGCTTCAATTTCTGAATTTGAAAACATATTTCTAAAATATGTAGACTACAGTATAATAAGAAATGTGATTGAATGGTTTGACTTTAGTTGCATATTGTATTCACATTTAAGTGTATGGGCCTTCTTCGCAAGCTATTTAGGTGTCCAATGAGGACCGCGGGTCCAGTTATGGAGTGGGGCGGGTGGGGGTTGACCAATATCCACAGGTGTGGACAGCTCCGAGGTTTCACATGGCATTTTTTTTTCCAGTGCCACTGACGGAACTGTCAAGTGCAGACAGTCCTCCAGGAATGCCACGGCCATAGATTACGTGGCTTTCAAAAGCCAGCTGCAGGGTGGGTGGAACTGGGGGAACTATGTTCATTGCACATGTGTTTGGCAAACATGCAACAACACAAAGAAGACAAGTTAGGTGGTTTTGAGCGTTTCCGCGCGCAATGTAACACCAAAATAAAGCTATCAGGCAGTGTTTTGGTCGAATCATTTGTGCAGAATAGTTTGAGCGGACCTGTTGATACTTGTCCCAGGCAACAGCTGAATGACTAGCTAGAGGTTAGGCCTGCACGTAGGCTACAGTTGCTTTTCCCGACTGAATCTCTCGGAACCTACCAACAGCTGACGGAACTTGGCCGAACTCAAGTGAACTAAACTTTAGGCCATTCTTTCAAATTCACAAACTAACGCAGACGCTGGGGGAACGTAGTTTTTTTTGTCCCACAACTGTAGGTCATGCCTACTAGCAGGCATAGTGAATCTCTTTCCTAAGACAATTGCACATAAATATATTCACAGCAAAAAATCCAATTCGGAAAATTCGCCTGGGATGTAAATCTAGTTCCGCACATGCCATATTTGACATTCTTTCAGGGTGGTGTAGTTGAAATTACTCCAGAAAGTTCCCTCCAAACGGGCCCTTTAAGAGAATTCCATAAAATATTTGACAATGTCTTTACCCTATTCTCTTGCGTTTCTGGAGTGTTTAATCCCGCCATAGTCTATTCTCATGCACGAGGAACACGCCTCTTAAAGAAAAAAGGAATGACAACGTTAAATGCCAGTCTGTAAGGACAGAAAAAACACTCCCCCGACTGTTCGTTTTCCCTTCACTTCCTTACTCTCTCTCCTTCCCTGTCCTTCTCTCGCTCCCCCTCTCACTCGCGTATTTCTAGAAAACATGAAGGGAAAAGAAGGGAAGATTCCGGCGAGGACGAAAGTCAAGTGAAAGTTTTAAGAAGCTTTCGAAGGTCTGGTAGGAAGGGCAACTTTGGAGAGCGGATGGACGGGAGGAAGGAAAAGACCAATTCAGCTGTATGGCATGATAAACGGATAAACATAAACACTGCTTGAAATCATAAACTCCAATCAACTGCGCAGCGCCATTCGCCACTCGTCGCCCCCTGTGCCCTGAATGTGTGACTTTGAACTGGGTGATTTTTGCAAGCTTTTTTTCTGTTGCCTCTGGCCTGAACAGAAGAGACAGGGCGTTTGACAATTCCGAACTCTCCCCGGAAAAAATCTTAAAATTAAGGAGTAGGGTGCCGAACAGGGCAAGACGCCGAAATGGCTGGGGCGAAGCCGGGAGTTCACGCTCTGCAACTCAAACCGGTGTCCGTCCATGAAACACTGAAACGGGGAAGCAAATTTATCAAATGGGATGAGGTAAGTGCAATGTCGTTTATTAGCCTACGTCCAAACAACAAACCGAATCACCAAACACACAAGGCAAACTTATTTAACTGTTTGATTAGATCGGATTTGTAATATATGACTACTAGGGTTATCACGTTAACAACTCAGACTCATTTAGCAGGGAGTTGCGAACGACTGACACCCGATGACACGAGCAAGCAACCAGTGGCTTCTGATATCTGTTGAATTCTTGTCAAGCAAGTTTCTCTTTGGAAGAAATTTAGATGCCTTATTGGTTTCTTTCCGCGTTATCCGTTCAGACATAACCTACCATTGTTACAGGTTATTGTAGCCTATCGATGTACGGTGCATTTTTATATATTGTGCGTCAGGAGGGGACTTTTTTGCCAAACTAAACACTAGTAGCAAATCTATTGTTTGGCTGTAGACTAAAGTCAAAATAAACGAATGCATTGTTTTGGGGGGAGGATCTCACTATCTCCGCTTCAGAACCTTTTTCTTCCGCGTACTTTCTCTCCTGGCAATGTCTTGTGTGTGCCTGGTTCTCTCTGCATTTGCATGCGCCCAAGCATATGCTTTCCAGTGTGTGGGAGCCTGTTCGGGAAGGAGAAAAGCCCCAGTGGGCTACCCAGTTCTGCTACAGTAAAATGTGTCCCGATTTATTGTGTGATTGAAAGCGACTTCAGCTGACGCATATTAAACTAGAGTAGGAGCAGCAGGATCTGGCCTCTTGCCTTATACTCCACCTAACGATAGCACTATTGTTGTGTAAGTGACCAAGTGCCTTTGTGCCAAGGTGCGTGTGCGTGTGTGTGTGTGTGTGTTGATGGGATCATTTATCCATTAGGTCTAAATCACTTACAGCAGTTTTATAGTGGGTGTTGAAGGCATCCAAATGCTTTTCAAGTTCTGTGCAAATGTCTTTGAATAAGGTCGTTGTTGGCAATAGCCTACTTAAAATAATTAATGGCAATTTACTCTAATGATACTACTCTAGTGAACCTTGCAACTCATATGGTTACATTATTGATGATGAATGCATCTCGTGCAGAAAATTCTCATACACCATGCATAGTTTAAAATTGTGTGTTTGTGTCTGTTTGTGTGTGTGTGTGTGTGTGTGTGTGTGTGTGTGTGTGTGTGTGCATGTGCACGTGAGGGAGAGAGGTAGCAAGAGCGGTAAGGGGGGTATACAGTGAGTGAGCTGGTCAGTTGGCATTTTAAATTGGCATCAAACATGGTAGTCAAACAGACAAGAGAGCCAGACACACACACACACACACACACACACACACACACACACACACACACACAGCGGACAAAGCACAGACCACACCATGCAAGCTGACCTTGAGGTTAATGATTTTTGAGAATGAACATGCTGTACCAGCACTGATCACTGTCTAGCTGTCCAGCTGTCCATTGCACTTGATGACCAGTGATGACCACGGCCACACTGGGCCTCACATGGATCATAGTGTAATCCCTCGTCTCATATTCCCCATCAGCTCCATAACCTCTTGTGTATTTAAATTATGTAATGTCTGCAATATACACACTTCTGTAATCTATAATCTAATACATAATTTGATCCAATTTGCCATTTTATCCAGTTTAAGTCATATTAGTCAGGTTTTAGTTTGTTTTTGTATCCGATTAAAATTGGCCTTTGTTTAGAATTTGCTACAGATGAGTGTCTTTTTGCATAAATACGTCTCCTTGTTCCGACAGTAGACCAGACTGTGTGGGTGTCATATGTTAGGAGTTTCAATATTCTGAAGTTTTTCTGACTGTAGACTGGGTGTCATATGTTAGGAAGTAGTTATAATATTCTGGAATATACCGTTAGGCCTACTTGAGTGTCACTTTTCATAGACTGTCTTGTTGTAAAGATCAAACACCTTATGTTCTGTGGGCTCATTTGTTATTCTGTAGCTTTGCCTAGCAAATCTGTTAGCAGTGGACCGGTCAGTCCTGGCCAGTTAAGACAGAAGGAGCCTGACCATTGCTACGGTAACAGAGAGCTAAGCAAATCAGAACATGCTTCAATGGCACATGACTGTGTGTGTGTGTGTGTGAATGTGTGTGTGTGTGTGTGTGTGTGTGTGTGAATGAGTGTGTGGAGGGGAGGGGAGGGGAGGGGAGGGGAGGTTGCGGTGGCTTGAGGTCATGTATTGATATAGATTGCATCTCTCTTTCACATGTTGTTAATGATGCTGGCTGCTTCTCATTTGGTCAAACACCCATGCCGTCCAGAAGGGAAAAAATCCCCCTGATTGCAGATGGGAAGATGCATATTTGTCTTCTGAGCTGTCAGGAGTTTCTTCTCTCTCTCTCTCTCTCTCTGTCTTTCTGTCTTTCTGTTTGCCTTCACCCACTCCCTCTATCTATCTTTCTCATATGCTTTTCCCCTCTCTGAAGGGAATTCCCAGGAAGTTGTTCAAAGCTGTGATTAACTGTGCGAACCACTGTATAGAAACAACATGCCTCTGTCTCTCTCTCTCTCTCTCTCCGTGGAGAAATGATAGGAGCTGGAGAGGAAGAGGCGAGATGAACGTAACAGTGGGAGAATATGGGTGGACATGGGGAAGAAGAGAAGGAGAAGAGTGCGTGTGAGAAAGAAAGGGAGAGAGAGAGAGAGCGAGAGAATGTGTGTTCAAGAGAGAAACACATTCCTCATCCAGAAACCAAATAAGGAGATATAATTTGAGAAAGTGCCTAGAAGATTTGGTTAGGGACATTGAGTGTGTTTGGGAGAAAGAGAGAGTGAGAGAAAAAGAGGAAAAAAGAGGAGAGAATGAGAGTGTGTGTGAAAACAAAGAGAAAATAAACAACTGGGAAGACATGAGCCCAGCGCTGTGCTTTTCTTTCTCTCTATGTGCCCCCTCTTTCCCAACTCTGCACAGGAGGCTCCATCCCTCCGTTTCCTTTGCTCTCCTTCTCCCTGGCCTCTCCTCTGCTCTCTACATCACTCACTCATCCCTCTGCCAGGGTTTGCGTTTCTTCTCTCTCTCTCTCTCTCTCTCTCTATCTCTCTATCTCTATCTATCTCTCTGTCTGTTTAACTATCTGATTCAGTATTTGCTCTATTTGCATGGAAATGCCATGTTCAATATTTGTTTGTTTTTCCCAGAGTTGTACAAACAGTTGACATGGCAGAGCCCTCCGGGCAACAAAGGCGCATGAATCATATCAACATCACAGATTTAAAAACTATTATGAACATACACAAAATCTCTTTCTCTCTCTCCTCCTCTTCCTCCTCCTCTTGTTCTTCATTGTTTTCCCTTGTCCCAGTGTATCATTGTGTTTGAGGCTGAAGTGGAGCCTTGTTTTGCTAGTCCGTTCTCCCTCCACCATAAACAACTCTAAATTGTTCAGCTCCCACTGAAGTGGTTGCTCCGTAATTACATGGATAACCTACATTGAATCTGGACTGATAGATCAATGTCCAAGCACTTGAGCAATGGCAACAGTATTGGGCAGAACAAGGCGGTCAGTCCTTCTGTAGGCCAACGCTGTTGTACAGTACATGGCAGAAGGAACAAAGGTTATTTTTCAGCTCTGCTTGTTGAAATGACAGGATGGAAGCATGTGACAATTACAGGCTTTACATTGGTGTGTGTTTGTGAGTGTGCGTGTGAGTCAGCCGTGTGTAGGTGTGTGTTTTGACGTTGGTTGGTGTTATGCATGCGTTGTGAGTGCAGTGGTCTCTTGATTGCTCAACAAATGTTTGTAGTTCAAATGAGCATTGCTAATATTCCCTGCCCTGTTATGCTTGGTTAAAAGTAAATGTTTTGCCAAACCTTATGTTGGCTGATGATGTAAGGATTGTGTTAGAGGCAGCTAGAGGTTGAAGTAAAATACTAGTGATGGTGTTTGTGTAAGTGTGTTTGTGTGTGTGTGTGTGTGTGTGTGTGTGTGTGGTGAACACGTTTATGGATGTGAGCTTCTCTCCTTGAATGACTTCCTGTTCCAGTTTGTTGGCTCATGTCCAGACACAAAACATTCCCCCCCCACACACACATTCACACACTCACTCATGGCACCAGCAACACACATACAAGCCCAGTTACGCTCTCTTTCTCTGTCTCTCTCTCTCTTTCTTTCTGTCTCTCTCTCTCTCTCTCTCTCTCTCTCTCTCTCTCTCTCTCATATTCTCTTTTCTCTTTATCTATTCACCTTTGGGTAAATTGAATTGTGTAAAATGAAGTTAAAATTCCACCTTATTTGCCGTTTATCTCTGTGTCTTAGTATTGCTGTGTGTTTGTGTTAGGGGTTTCCCCTCTGGCTGTTTACATGTCTGTGTTTGTAAATATGTTCACTATATAGTATAGTAAAGTATAGTATAGTATAGTATAGTATAGTATAGTGAAGTATAGGATAGGCCTTGTGTTTCTGCAGTCTGTCCTTTTGAAGAGATTGGGAGTGGGAGGGAGTTAGGGCGTGACAAGGGAGGATAACATTTGGTGCTAAATGAAGATTGATCCTTCCACTTTAAAGGTCTCCTGCTGACTCTGTTTCTAGTGCGGTCACAGACGAAACACCTCTCTCTCTGTGCGCCACTTGCTCGTTCCACTTACCTCTCCTCTCATCTGTCTTTCTATTCTTTCTTTCCTCTTGTTCATTCTGCCTTTGTTCCTTTTTTAGTTCCTCTCCGCTATGTTCATGCTCAGTTCATCTCCCTGATGTCCTCTCGCTCCTCAGCCCTCCTTTCTTGCACACTCTCTGGTTCTAACCTTTCCCCACCTTCTTTCCCTTGCCTCATACATTTCCATCCTGCTGAGAAACCCATGCAAACATCCTGTTGGACATAACAACATACTCTTTGCACACACACACACACACACACACACACACAAGGTTTAGAATATCTTATTAGCATAGATTTTAAAAACATATTTAAGTTTTCTGTAACACAAATAGCCTTAGTTGCGGAAATGGCCTTACACACACACACACACACACACACACACACACTAAGACTCACATAGCCAAATTGTAGTTGTCTTAAGTGCTTCAAGTACTCCAATCCATTGTCACACTATATCGGATCCTGACGCCCCCTATTACCACCAGTCCCGTGTTTCCATCCTCTGACGTGTATGTGTCACTTACTATTCATTTCTATACAAACCAAGCCGACGGATTCCTAAAGAAACGCAAGCACCCACACCATAAGTGTATCTAAATTAGCTATGTACCAAAAATAACATTTTACCGTGAGTCGAAGAGCTATAAACAGTCTTGTAAGGCTGAAAAATGTAAGGTTAATTTATCAAATGTTATTTTGAAGTATTAAAAAAACATCATTGTTTTAGAATTTTCAGATGAAATGGGTGATAAATGGAGGTGTTATGATAGTTCTAGTAGCTCAAGTTGGACTGCACAGTCTCTGTGAGTGAGCTCACTGTAAAGGCACAGAGGGGCATGTTTTGCGGTGCCCTTGGCTGACAAATGTGGTTTCTCCCTTACCAAGTTCCACCACGCAGGCTACATGGCACACTGGTGCACTCCCATATGGCAGGGCTCACTCGACAGGCCCCCAGTGGAGAGCGCCGAATGGCACAGTGGCCACGCTGCAGTGCGGTCTGAGGATCAGGAGTGTCCTCTAGTCCGGCCAGGTCAGAAACAGGGACTGTCAGCAGAGCTAAGCATGCAGAGAGAAAACAGCCTCGAGAACCAGGTGAGAAAAGAAGCGGAGAGATGGCGAAGAGAAGTGAAAGAGAGAGAGAGAGAGAGAGAGAGAGAGAGAGAGAGAGAGAGAGAGAGAGAGAGAGAGAGAGAGCGAAAGAGAAGAGAGAGAGAGAGAGAGAGAGAGAGAGAGACATTTCCTCATACCTCTCAGTGGCTATAGGAATTCTTTTGTCTACGAGTGGTCATTTTCAGCTGCTGCGACGGCACGCTCACGTTATTACACAAACAAAGGGGCTCCAGGGCTGGTCAGGACCACTTCTGTTGCCAAAAAGAATTCACAGGAAACCCCTTCTGACCATGAATCAGGAACGACCAGTCAGTTTTGAACAGCAAACGTGTATAAAACAGATCCTCAGACAGTTTGTTGTCTATTCTGTCTCCAGTGAAGATATAATCATTCACATTCCTCCCAGGAGGAACCTGAAATCAGGGAAAGAAATAGAAAAATGTCAAAAATGTGATCCTGTAGGAAGCTGGAGGCTACAGCCTCCAGCACATGTTCTCCCAGGATCAGTCCGGGGGGACCCTCCTCACTCAGTCTGGTCTGCAGCATCTCACTCGCCCCTGAAAGACGACGCCCACACAGCCCAACAGTGTAAAGACGGGCCTACACTGGGGATCAACAGGACAGGGTCATGAAATGGCATTTCTACCAGGAAGTCATAAGGAAAGCAGGAATGAAGGTGAATTCATTTGAATCCTTAATTGGACTTTGAGTAATGAAAGAAGAGAACATCAAAGTGTTGACATCTGAATGCGGCAGTGCAGATATAGGTTATGTAAGCAGTCATTTTAAAGGCATGTGCAGGCCTCCGATTGGTGGAGACTAATGAATTAATGGACTATGCAGAATTAATGTCTTGAGCCTTGAGGCAGCATTTACTGGCTGAACTTGTCTTCAGGAGGACAGCACACCATGTCCCTTGTAACCTCAAGCAGCGTCCTTTATAAAATGGCCGACTATCTAATCTACCACCTACTAGGCGTGTTATTGAGAACTCTTTAGTGACCCGTCTTCCTCTTTGAGCAGAGGTGTGAGAGAATGTCGCCAAAATAAGGAGTCGTCTCAGCAGGTGTACAAGAGGATGTGCTAAAGTGTAGCGTAGCTTAGCCTTGGAGAAATGCAGCACCATTCTTCTTCTAGAGCCACACAAGGCCACTCTCAATGAACTCAATGAGCTTGTCTCTATTCTGCGTTTGCAATTGAGTTAATTAGGCAGTAATTCCTGTCAGGTTATGATGATGAAGTGCTCGTTGGAACTGGAGGTGGATTTGCCTGTGGGGCTGAGCAGATAAGAGTTATTGGCCCCCAGTGTCCAGACTATGATGGTTGCCAGGTTCCTTTGATAAATGTTAGATGGATGAATAAATAGGTGGAGGAGTGGAGAGAAGGGTGGAGGAGTGGAGAGAAGAATGGAGAAGGATGGAGAGCGAGAAGGAAAGGAAGAGCCTGAGGGGGGGGCTAAAGGTTAAGTGTACCCACATGTGAATGGTGGGAAGTTGAGTTTGAGACACACACACACACACACACACACACACACACACACACATACACACACACTACAACGCCATGTCTATGGCAGTCAGGCTTCACTTTTGGCCTCTTTTTTTTTCTACTTTTTGCTCTCTCTCTCTCTCTCCTTTCTTTTTTTATCTCTCTCTCTCTCTCTCTCTCTCTGTCTCTCATGAGCTGTGTGTCTCTTGCTTCCCCTCCCCTCTGTCTCTGGAGTCCAAAGGTGAATCACTAACATCAACCTTTGCCATGTTACCAAAGTGTTGACTCATAGGCCCAACACAAACACACACACAAACACACACACACACACACACACACACACACAAACAGGAATCTGTGTGTTGGCCACAGAGGCCTGCTGGAGGCCTGTGTGATCTAAGAAACTGCAGATTCATTTCACCACGCTCAGTATGTTCAAAATCAGTTACCAGATGACATTCCCTCTCAATTAACTTTTAGATTCTCTCTCTCTCTCTCTCTCTCTCTCTCTCTCTCTCTCTCTCTCTCTATCTCTTTCTTCTCTCTTTCTCTCATTCTTACATATCAGTCACTCCTTCTCTCGCCCATTTTCTGACCACTCTTTTCTTCCACTCCCACTTTCCTTCTCTCTCGGGCGTGTGCTTGTGTGTGTGTGTGTGTGCAGACGCTTGGTGTGCTGGTGTGCTTGGCTGGACTCTAGGCACAGTGCTCTGTGCCATTTACCGGCCGTTTAAAGTGCACTGAATCATGGCGGATTGTTGTTATGAGAGACATTAAAGCCGTGTAAATACAATACGGCAAATACAGCAGCAAGCGTCGGCTGAATAAATACCAGTAAATAGCTGGGATAGCTTCAGCATGAGGCCTATGAGCTGCTAGCCCTGCAGTCCTGTGTGTGTGTGTGTCTGTGTGTGTCTGTGTGTCTGTGTGTGTGTGTGTGTGTGTGTGTGTGTGTGTCGTGTGCTTGTGCGTGCATGTGTATGTCAATATGTATCTGTCTATGGTTGTGTGTGTGTTTTCACGAATGTGAGAAGTGTGTGTGTGTGTCTGAGGTGCAAGACGGAATGCTTAATCATCCACTCCATAATTTCTAAGGCCCAGCTTGGACATGTGAGTGGTCGTAAACCTTAGTACTTTCACACTGGTCCACTCAGCAGCCCTGTGTGTGCTCAATCTGATGCACATCTAGTGGAGATACAGCTGTTCAAATTGCATGGAATCCCCGAAGATGCCATCAGGGAACAGCTATTTACGACCCCACCATTCTCACAAGATCTTGAGTTATTTATGTCATTATCTCAAGATAATGAAACTTTGTTTCCCCAAGATAACGTTAAATTCAATTGATATTTCAGCAAAGTGAAATATATTGTTGATCCGCCTGGCAAAGAGGGATTAGGAGACAGATTATGTCTCTGTCTAGGTTATCAGATATGCGGTACACTGAAGTAAAAAAAAAAAACTTTCTTTGTTTGTGTGTATGTGTGGGGGGACTCTCTCTCTCTCTCTCTCTCTCTCTCACTCTCTCACTCTCTGTGTGTGTGTGTGCATGTGTTCTTGAAGGGGCCAAGACCACACTTGGAAACAGAAGTGGGCCTTGCGTGCATCTCATTGTTTGGAAGGATTATGATGAGAGGGTGTTTGACAGTTGTCGAATTCCATGGTGTGCGTGTGTGAAGAAGCAAGTGAGCTTGTTGTGAGAACCAAACTGAAGACACTTTGTTGGTGGCATTTGCTCAAATAAGAATAACCCACATGTAATACTCATGCACTTCTTAATGAAAACCTAATGGTTGAGGGTTGCAGTCCTCCAATCCCATCAATGACCCCTCATCCCACCCCACCACACACACACACACACACACACACACACACACACACACACACACACACACACCCTTACTCGTTTACGCAGTAAACAGGGCGCACATCAAAGAGCTCCCTCGAGCACTGGCTCTATCTTTACCACCCTCTCCTCCTCCTCTAGTCCTTACCTTTTCATATTGAAATGGAACACCTGAATGCCCCTTACACACACACACACATACACACTCACACTCATCAAACACACACACACACACACACACACACACACACACACACACACACACTCATCAAGCACACAAACAAACCCAACAGGGGCTCTTGCGTAAACACAGAGGCCCAGACCGGGCTGCGGTCATTCAGCTGGTGTGCTGTGTGTGGCTCTCCGCTGTGGCCACGGCAACGATGGCGGTCCAGTCTGGCTCCAGTAGGGAGCTCCTCCTCACATCAAAAGCAGCATGCTGCTACTGCTGATGCTGAAGTGTAAACGACCAGCGTGACAATGCAATGACGAGTCCAAGCACATGCCGGGAACGGCCAAAGGCCGGAAGGGAGGAGGTGGGGAATGTGTGATGATAAAGGAGGATAGAAGATGATATATATATATAGTCATTTGCTTTCTTGGAGCTTGGGGTGTGGTGCTGTTGGATTTGTTGGAGAGCAGCTTTTCTTGGAAATCTCCTCGATGGACTGGTGAGAGGAATGTCATCCTGTGGAGCGACTCACTGTATTCTGATTCAAGTTCACACAGGCCCTAATATATGCCACCCTCATCTGACTCCATCTGCCTCTTCTGTCTTCAGAGTTACCATTTGCCTGTTTTGCTCACTCACTCACTCTCTTTCTCTCTCTCTCACTCACTCACTCACTCACTCACTCACTCACTCACACTCTCTCTCTCTCTCACACACTCTCTCTCTCTTTCTCTCACACACACACACCCCTCTCTTTTTCTCTTTCTCCCTCTACTTCTCTCTCTCTCCCACCTCTCTCTTTCTCTCACTTTTCATGCAAAGTGAACTTGTCTCCCACATTATCAGCCTTTCGGGTCGTCAAGGAGACCAAAGCTGTGAAGCCATAAAAGAATTCCGTTCCATGTCATTAATGAATTATTGCAACCCCCCGTTGCTATCGCCTTCTCCAACACTAAAGTCCACCTCCTAAATGTAAACTCAAATACACGAACACACACACACACACACACACACACACACACACAAAACACACACAGGAATTTGTTTGCTTATTTAAGACAGCAGCAAGTTCAAGCTTAGGATTTTAAAATGGAAGTGTGTGTGTGTGTCTGTCTGTGTGTGTGTGTGTGTGTGTCTGTGTGTGTGTGTCTGTCTCTGTCTGTCTGTGTGTGTCTGTCTGTGTGTGTGTGATAAAGATGGTTGCTTATGAGATTTGGTGAGGAAAGGTCAGAATCTTATCTCCAGACAAAGGGAAAAGCTCATATGAGTCTCTAAACCCTCATAAAACAGATGAAAGGTTTATTCTCTAAGCATGGCAATATGAAGGGAGGTGAAGAAACCAGATGGGTTGAACCTTCCTTTTCTTGGTTCCCTTGTCTTTCTGATAACCTTTTTGCGTGGGCCCCTTCTCCCAGACTGGTTGACCGTACATGGCCATCAAATCCCGTAAAAGCTCTCGACTGTCTTCCTGGACTCATGTCTCTCACACGCTGTCTCTCTCTGTTCCTCATCACCCGGTTTTGCTCTCAGTGATCTCACTCACCACTGTGTCAAAAGCACTCACATGTTCTCTCATTCCTTCTTACGTTCTTCCTTGTGTCTTTTTCTTTCTTTCTTTCTTTCTTTCTTTCTTTCTTTCTTTCTTTCTTTCTTGTCTCTCTATCACTGTCTCCATCTTGATCAACGTTTTCTAACGTTGTCTTTCGCACTTTCTCTCTATCTCTTTTTTTTTTTCTTTCCAGGTTCTCATAAAGCATGCATTTCCCTCTTCTCTTGGGACAGTTTACAAAACCCCATGGCTACTACATCCTTGTCCCTCCAGGCAGCTCCTCCATCAGTCCACCCTGTGGTTTACACATTACAGCTCTCTGTGGTTTCAGATAGCTTTCATGGCCTCACTGGACCAGGCCTGGGTTGATTCCCTATGCCTTATCGAGTGTCTCTCTCTGTGAGTGTCTCTGTGTGTGTGTGTGTGTGTGTGTGTGTGTGTGTGTGTGTGTGTGTGTGTGGATGTTCATCTGATGCCAGGGTGTCTAGGATGTCTCGGATCCAGGAAGCCTAGTCATCACGTTGGCTTCACCCCTGGCAGAATAAGGGTTGTTCTTGGATGTGTGACATGCATCTCCAGTGTGTGTGTGTGTGAGTGTGTGTCAGGCAGAGCAAGAAAGTTCAGGAGAAAAAAGGAGTTTTGAGCTAGAAAGGAAGGGGGTTCAGAAAGCCTGTGTGAGCATGCAAGTCATGTGCTAGACTGTAAGCCCGTCCATTATAACTTCCACAATGCATTTGTCGTAAATGGCATTAATGTGGTTTTGTGCTGGTCTTTTAGGACAACCACACCGGATTGCTTGTCAAACAAATCAATGACTGCTTGGCCTGGTTGTGGATGTTAATATGCCCGGATAGAGCTTGTGGCTTTAAATCTTGTCACCACAAAAGCAATGCCTTTATAACTTTACTCTAGTTCTAATGCATCCACATGAACTATTTCCACTTTATGTAACCTTAGCCTCCACATGTTGGCACTTTTCAGAGTGTTCAGCTACACATTTATTTATTTTATTGTCCTTTGGCTTAATGCGTTTGTTTGTTTGTTTGTTTGTTTGTTTGTGTTTAGGAACCCAGCACCGGCCAGCCCTCGCTCATCACCCTCAAGGTGGACCCAGAGGGATTCTTCCTGTACTGGACGGGCGGTGCGACCCTGGTCAGTATCTTCCTCTGTTTACATGTTCATTTCCACACTCTCGTGCCTCGGCTCTGCTCTGTGCTTACTTTACACGCCAAGGGCCCGTTTCCCATCCCTGGCCCGCGGCTTCGGTCCACCTCACGGTCATTGTGTGGGATCATCTCACCCATTCATTTACACTTGATACCTCCTTTTATTTTAGGCTTCCTCTGTTATTACCTCCCGTAACTTCATCCGTCTTTCTTTTCTCTTGCTCACTCTTTCTTTTTTTCTTTCTTCCTTTCTTTCTCTCTTCCTTTCTTTCACTCCACCCTATCTCTGTTCTCTGCCCCTCTCTCTCTCTCTCTCTTGTGCCAATTAGAGCGATCAGCCCATCATGTGAGTCCCCATGAATTGAATCAAATTTCGGCTCCGCAAATTAAATCAGCTCTTCCTCTCCTCTCTCCTCTCCTCTCCACCTCCAACCTCTTCACTTCAGCTCTCTCTGTCTTTCTTTACTCTCTTTGCTGCTCTGTTGTTTTCCTTACAATGCCCCCCCCCCTCTCTCTCTCCCTCCTTGTTTTTATGTTCTTTTATATCTATCTTTCAGGCATGTGTGGTATGTGGACAGTTAAAGTGACCAGTGACATTTAAATGGTGAAACACAGAATATTTCCATGATGCTCCCCTGCTCTCACTTTCTCATCTCTCATCTCTCTCTCTCTCTGTGTGCGTGTGTGTGTCTCTGTGTTTCCTGGGGAGAAATGAGTACCGAGGACTGCATATCCTTCCTAAGTGTGCCAGCACTTTACACGTCTGACTGTTTCCATGTGTTATGGAGATGTCTGTGAGCTTACATGGCGATGGGTGTGGCAGATGCAATGTTTCTGTGAGTGTGTGTGTGTGTGTGCGCGTGCGTGTGCATGAGCCTGTGCATGTGTATGCACGCTTGTGAGTGTGTGTGTGTGCAAGCTTCCGTGTGCATGTGTACTCAAGTGTGTGTGTGTGTGTGTGTGCAAGCGTGTGAGTGTGTTCAAGCCTGTGTGCGTGCGCGCGTGTGTGTGTGTGTTCAAGCCTGTGTGTGTGTGTGTGTGTTCAAGCCTGTGTGAGTGTGTGTGTGTGCGTGGCGTACAGTAGTAGGACACTAGGGCATAGCTTGCCGGAGGAGACGCGGTGGCACTGTTTAGTGTTGGGTGCCGGGGCCCCGGGGGATCCCCATCCCTCACAATATATAGAAAAGAGGCCAATCATCTCTCCAGTAACTGCCAATCGCGACACCATTTGATCCTGCTATTCTTGCTGTTCCTGACATGCGCAGCATGTGTGTGTGTGTGTGTGTGTGTGTGTGTGTGTGTGAGCCAGCCTTCACAATACGCGTGCACCACTTCTCTCCTTTCCAAGTAGAAGAAGGTTGCTGAAAGTCAAGCCCACTTCCACGAAGCCTGGGTCTGTCGTCGCACCTTCATCATTGCACACATATATTACACATGTGATGGTGTTGGGCTTTTTGGATAGCTGTGCAACATGTTTGGTGAAGAGTTGACTTGTTCACACACGACATACAGTAGTTTGGTAGAGGTTTTGGGTAAAAATATGATATGTGTGTGTGTGTGTGTGTGTGTGTGTGTGTGTTTGTGTGTGTGATTGGGTTTCCAGTAAAGTATGTGACTTTTTTTTTTTCCTGATAAGAAAAAGCAAATCCATGGCTCCTTTCCTTCTCCTTCTCTCACACTCTCTCTCTCTCTCTCTCTCTCTCACACTCTCTCTCTCTCTTTCTCTCTTTATCTCTCTCTCTTGCTCTTGCTGTCACCCTCGCTCTCTTGCACTCTTTCTGAGACCTGGTCTTTATCACTAGCTACTTAGAGTCTCGTCCGGATCTGTCTGTGTGTGTGTGTACATGTGGCTAATCCCCCTTTCAAACTCTGTGTGTGAGCGTGTGTGAATGAGTGTGAGTGAGAGTGAGAGATGAAGTGTGAAAGAGTGAACTTGACAGGATTAACTGTAAGCTGACTCATTACATTTGCGTTTGTCATTCAATGGGTTATGGCTTTGCATTCATAATGGCAGATGAATTTTCATGTGGCACCATTATCAGATGCTCGTTTTCGTTAAATAAGCAAATGTCTTTCTCAACACTTTCTCAGAGTGTGAGTGTGTGTGTCTGTCTGTCTGTCTGTCTCTCTCTCTCTCTCTCTCTCTCTCTCTCTCTCTCTCTCTCTCTCTCTCTCTCTCTCTCTCTCTCTCTCTCTCAATTCAGTTCAATTCAAGGTAGCTTTATTGGCATGACAAATATTTCTTTGCATTGCCAAAGCAGGATGTCAAACAATACAATACAGAACATACAATAGATAAGACATTTAGACATATAAACTGGTGTGTGTGTTTGTGTGTGTATCTCATGTGTTTTGAGTATAGTGTTTTCTTTGTGTTTCTCTCTCTCTCTCTCCCTGTATGTATATGTTTGGTGGTTCTGCATTGTAATTCTCTCCACTCATAGTTTGTCAGTTGAAGTAAAACATTCTGACTGTTTTGTCCTATGGGCCTGGGATACCTCACCTGTCTCTTCTCAGTAGACTGACTGATGCTTGTCTTGTATGAGTGGACGCAGCTCCAGTGCCCACTCCATCCACCCCTCGGGAATATTTTACTCGGAATGACAGAAAAAAAGAAACTGTCCATGTAAACGTGGTTACTGTGGACATGGGAAGGGTTCCACTTTTAACACAAGCTTTAGGCACCACTTAAGGACAGGAGCAGCTAAAGGTGTGTGTGTGTGTGTGTGCTTATGTGTGTGTGTCTGTGCGTGTGTGTATCAGGTCTGCTGGCGTCTTGCCTAATGTAGCGCCCAGTGCTATTGCATTTGGCTGTCTTTTTAATGGGGAAACTGATCGGCTCAGGCTAATTTTCTGTTGACATGGGCCTATATAGTGCTCAGGCTGAAGTCTGAATGAGTGGCCTATCCATCAGGGCCAGTCTGGCGCTAATGTGGCAGGCCAGGGCTCTCAGCAGCCAGTAATGGCCGAGCTGTTAGCCAACATTAGATTGTATCCATATCTGGGCTGCATTAGTGTGAACTTCTACACACACA
>NC_063212.1:8181134-8188634 GCF_017589495.1 Alosa alosa
GTCAGGAAGGGGGATGTAGCTCCCTCGTTCTCCCATGGATCCCCCTGGCTCTGTGGAGCGCGGCGTGCCGATCCCTCTCGCATGCGTGGTGTTAATGACTCTCTGATGTCCACCTGGGGGTTATTAGAGCCCTGGCTCGGCCTCCCTCGCATGGATCAGTGGCCCACATGAGGGGACTTTACAGCTCCAGCCTCGGGGCTAGGGCACCCCCACCGCCCACAATCCCACCCTCCGCTCCCCTTGGGTCCACTCAGCCCCCCCCACGGAGTACAAAAGGGCCCAGGGAAGGGCCGCCGCTGTGGGCCAGGCAGCGGGGAGGTCCCCCCCTCGGGAAGGAGACCCAGCGGAGACGGCACTGGCAGGGCAGATGGAGTTCATGTGTTCACGTTTGTGACACGCTCTCTGTGCGGTCGCCTGTTCCTCTTTTTCCCTGTTGTTGCCCTTTTTAAAATATTTTTTGCTCTTTCATTTGCTGTGTGTGTGTGTGTGTGTGTGTGTGTGTGTGTGTGTGTGTGTCTATTTGATCTATCTGTCTATCTATCAAGTCTCATGATCTGATGTGTTTGTTTGAAATCTGTCTATGTATCTATCTCTTTTCAAAGCTAGTATGACTTCACATTCTTTATTAGTTTCCTGATATCGAGTCTGGGTGTGTTATTGAGAATTTCTGTTCTCGGTTCACTATTCAGTGGTTATTAAGGGTGTGTGTGTGCGTGAGAGAGAGAGTGTGTGTGTGTGTGTGTGTGAGAGAGAGAGAGAGAGAGAATGTATGTATGTGTGTGTGTGTGTCCACCGGTTCCACTGGGGGCAGGGTGTGGTACAGTCTCATTGTTGTTGTGTAATTTCACCACTCCGTTGCTATTGTATTGCAACCGCGAGGGTTCCGCGCTCCAATGCCAGGTCTCCTATTTTAGCAGCGATCCGGGTCCAACCAAATGACCAGAAGCTCCGTCTGACTCAGACTCGCCGGACTGCAGTGGAACTCAAAATCCCATCACTTCATTGTCTCCGCTGGGCCCACGTCCATCCAAAACACTCGCAACCAAAAACACCCAGACAGAACAATTGCGGGGGTCATGTGGTGTGCTGCGATGTGATGTGCTTTCATGATCAACATGGATCTGATTATTGCGTGCATGACATCATCCGGATTACATCAGACACCATGTGCACTCAGCTCAAGTCAGTTATGTCCCTCTGAAGACCATCCAGAATGACAGCCGGATGCTGGCCAGATCTGGCCCACGTCTTGGCCGGATCTGGCACTGGATTCAGGGCTGACTCCCTTCCCTCCATGAGCCTCTGCTTCAGATGCCATTTAGGCACTAAATCACTTCTCCGTCCCGTGGCACTGTGCGTGGAGATCAGACATCCACCGACAGGAAGTGACATCACGAGAGCCATGCTCCCAGAGCTAAGAAAAAGGAGAAATGGGTGAGAATGAGTATCAGATCATCTGAGCCCACATCACAGTATGCTAAACAGCCCCCTGTTTGCAGGCACCGTTGGCTTCCTGTCCGCATTGAAATTCAGTGGCTATTTTGGATGTCAAATGGGACCTTAAAGCCATCGTTTCCAAGAATGGTCGAGTGCTTTGTTCTGCAGCAGCATTTGTTAATAAAATGTACATTTAAATGTCCTCTGACTTGTCAAGGGGTGACCGGATATGATGATGCACATTATATACCCTAGGCCTCTGAAGCCCAGCTGTGTGCTGATTGCATGAGCTCTGGCTTTGGTACGTGGGTAATGTAGTCTTTTTTTATAGCCCCCTCGGCGTGAGGCTCTCCATGCGTGCCCAGGGTGATTGATGCTGCTCTGCTGGCTTGTTTGACTGTGGGCGAAAGCTTGCTCCCCGGTGGGCCGACCACAGTGCAGGACAATCGGCTCAGTTCACTTCATCTCCGCGAGTATTACAAATGACATAATAATACAGCCATGACTCAACAGGCTAACTATTAAGCTTCGAGTCAACATTCAACGATGAAGGGAATTTTGGACGTACAGAGAGTGACACGCACGCACACACGCACACACCACACACTACTCCACACCACATCACCCCACACACACACACGCATAAGTCTGCCCTTTTCTTAGGTCATAGATGCTTTTTGTAGTTTGTGTGTGTGTGTGTGTGTGTGTGTGTGTGTGTGTGTGTGCGTGTGCGCTGGTATATACTGTACATGTCTGATGACTCCTGCAGGCTCCCTATGGGCATGCAGGAGTCACATACAGTCACACTCTCTCTCTCTCTCTCTCTCTCTCTACACGCCTTTCTCGCTTCTGGCTCCCCGTGGAAAGTCCGTCTCGCCAAAACAAGAGAAACCAGGTCTTCCAGTTTGGTGTCTTGTTTTTGTTTTCTTCCTCCGCACAGCTCTTTCCCCCTCCAGTCCGTTCGGAGCGTGTGTCCCCAATCCAGTTTCTACTCTACCTCTCCTCCAGGCGCACTCTTTTCTTGGCACTACTCTAAAGAACACAAAACCCACCATGAAGCAGAGAGAGAGAGAGAGAGAGAGAGAGAGGCATAGAGAGCGAGATGGGGGGGCGGATAGAGAGCGAGAGGGAGGGTGGGAAGGGGCGGGTCCCAGTACAGCCCCAGTAAGCTGCTATTGGTCCAAATATGGGTGTTTGACAGCAAAAGCAGCAAATGAATTTTAATTTATTCTTCTGGGAGTGCAGCTGTATGAGACAGTTTAATGGAAATGTGGCCTTTGGGAGCAGATTAAAAAATGTGCGTGTGTATTTGTGTGCGTCTGTGTATGTGACTGTGTATGTGTGTCTTTGTGGGTGTTTGTGTGTCTGTCTGTGTGTGTGGATGTACTGTATGTATTTGTGTGTGTGGTGTGTATGCGGGTGTCTATGTGACTTTGCACGTGTGTGTCTTATCTCTGTCTGTCCGTGTGCATGTGCGGGTGCGTCTGTGTGTGTGTGAGCGTGACCCAGAAGCCGCGGTCCCTGCTGAGTCTGTTTGGACTAGAATCAGGCCCCGCCGGACTGCCGGCAGAGCCCTTTCACCCGCGCGAGCGCACCCAGGGAGTCGTCAACTCAACAGCTTCATCATCCCCACTGCGTCGAGAGGCCCAGAGCGAGGCCCCAGTCACAGAACCAGAGCCAGGAACAATTAACACAGAACTCAGGGATGCAGAGGAAGTGATGAGGTTATGGACTTCAAAGGACCGATGGAAATGGGCAGGGATGGGTGGGTGGGTGGATGTGTGGATAGGTGGGTGGATGTGTTGAAAGAGTGGACGGAGCGTTGAAAGCAAGATGTAACTATGCTTTAGTAGTATTCAAAGTAGTATTCAAAAAGCTTTGGAGAAATCTGATCAGCAGGGTAGGCTGACACCAGTGAAAGGATCTTTGGCAGATTTAAATAAGAGGAACAGAGAGATGAGGATGGAGAGCTCGAAAGCTGAAGAGGGAGGTCTGTGGGAGAGAGTGAGAGTGGGGTGAGGGGCAGCTTTGCTCTTTTGCCAAGCCAACGACTACTTAATGTTTGGCCTCCGATTTGTTTACAAGTGCATTAACGAGTCTCTCTCACTCTTAGAGAAGCAGAGGGGGAAGTGGTGTTTGTGTGTGAGCGTGTGTGTCTGTAGGCCTTTTCACACAGAGATCCCGCTAAATTTGCAATAAGAGGAGACGTCTTTTTGCCGTCTTTTTGTGTCTGAAAGCGAGATAAAAATTTGCCGGCCTGCTGATCTGTTCAAATGATGCGGCATTTTAGGGAGCCAGGAGGCAGGATCAGCTATAGTAAATTAAATTGTGACGTGCAACAGGGGGCGTGTAGAGTGATAGTCGTAGGCCTTATTATGCGTGTGTGGGGCTTAAGATACAGCAGGTGTGTGATTTCAAAAACCATGGCGGGAGAACCGACTGCACTTTAGTTAGCTTGCATTTGCTTTGCTGTTGCTGTTAGAATGTTAGATTCTTGCGATAGATGTCTTCAGACAATAAAAAGTAATTTGGAAGGGAAATTGAAGAGAAGAGTTGCCCTTGCGTTCGCTGTGATTCCCCTTTGAAAATCAGAGGTTCACAGGCTCCTGTGGCCTTGGTCAGTGGCGCCGCCAGCCCGTAATCCTATGCGCGACTGTGCGCATAAATTTATTCATGAAATCATTCAATATTACAACAATAAAAAATAGCTTGTGTATTGTCTTAATTGAAACATGCTTCGCGCACAAATTATAGCCTAGGGCAAAGAGAATGGACATCTCAACATAAGGATATATTAGAAGATGATTGGTGTAAACTTTGTCACACGAAGTGATAAGCAGTTCTGGCGCTTAAAAACGCAACGTTCCATTCAGTCATATATATATAGTCAGATTTAAGCGTAGGCCTAGTGCTCATCATGAAAAGAAAACAGCAGCTTAATATTTTTCAGGTGTTTAACAGTAGGCCTAGGCGCACTGTAGCAGTTATGTAGCCTAGAAATCTAGGCGCACCCTAGCGGCGGCAAATTAATTTGCTCAGCCTGTATCGCCTAGTATCAAACCATAGGGATTTCTATTGGCTGGCGCCGCGGACGCCATCCAATCACAGCGCTCTATTTTGTTAGAGAGTCTTAAGGCGGGCTTAAACAACAAGGAAGGTGGCGACAGTCCTTGTTTGAATCACTTTGGAGGAGTTGGACTTGTGCTTTTCTTTGAAAGTTGAGCAACACAATGCACTTAAAGGTGAACAAAAAAATCAATTCAAGGAAGGTGGCTATGGCGAACAAAACAACCGAGCGGTTGTTTGAATCGGGCGTTGGTATTATGACACCTTTGGAGGCTATTTGGACTTTCTGGTTGCTGTTCTTTGAAAGTCATCACCCTTATTTCTTCTCATTCTTTTGATCGGCAATTTTTGGATTTTTACCTCAATTCTTAATGCACCTTTAAGTCATTCCTTTAAAAGAATGATGTATTTGCCGTTTTGCCGACCCGGATCACGGATATGGTCGTAGCGCTGGCCTATTGCATGCCTAGGCAGTTTGAAAGACAATTCTCTGCCCGCCCCTTGGATTAAGCGAGGTGAATGGCTCGATTCCAGACTATACATTTCAATGATATAGGATGGCCCGCCAGGCTAGCAGTTATGCCGAAGGCAGTGAGATTATTAGGCATTGCATCCTGTCACTCTGTTTGGAACATCGCAGTTCGGGTTGATAAGATTCAGTTAATGCAGTATGAATCGTCTCAAAGTTTGGGACAGCCAAACAGCAGTGTAGGCAAAGCAAATCCTAATTGTTAGGTTACCATAGCTGTCTTTTCTCTAGGCCTGGGCCTATCGAAAATCACGACATAAGCACATTGGTTCCTTTTTTCTTTTCTTTCATGTTCGCGTGTTGGGTAGTGAAGCGATAATGCATTTAAAGCATATAGGCTACATCATGTGAGCCAGAACCGATATGGCCAGAGCTGCTGCTCTGTAAAAGTATTTCTGTCCCACCCAAATTTGCTGAACTACTTGCGAAGTAGCCTATTCATCACAGACATCACATGTATCACACGAAAGAGCCTTTTCTCAGCTTTTAAACGATGTTAGTGGTTAGTTGTTGTGGTAAACGGATCGCCAGAAAAGTAACTTTAATATAATCATATTTTTTGCGCCCGTCTCCCTACCCATTCATCTTGGTGGAATACTTCTGCGAACCCTCAACACATGACAAACCATTTATCAGAATAAACAGCAGACCTTACCGAACACAAAGGTGTAAAGCATGCCCCTGTACAGTTAGCCATTCCAGAGTAATCCGGTTTTAAATTTGCAGCAATGTCTTTATGCATGTCTCCAACTTTGCGGTTCCTAATGTGTTTAAATTGTTCAATAGGTCTACATGATTTTATAACAGGCCAAATACAAAACAAACGTTACAAATATCGCCTAGATATCTGTAAGCATTACAATCAGAGGATATACATATAGGGCAGACAGACGCTCATGAGTTCATGCTTTGTTTTTTCGCTGGATTTTATGATAGCCTATTATGGCAACTGATTGCATTCCAAGCTACAGTCAACTCTAGCAGGCATTGAATGACTGGAGACTTTATAGATTGACATAATGTGGTGTCTCTGCTATTGCAGCTTTTGATCAGATTGATTTGCAATCTCCTGTGGTGGGCTGGACATAGCATCGAAATGCCCGTACCACATTCCCCTTTCGCCTTGACCCATTCACACTGGTGCGAGGAACGAAAAACTCGGCAAAATGTCTAGGGGGCTTGGTAGTAAATTTGGCGAGACACTTTGTCCCTTCCGTTCATACCGGTCTATGTGAAAGGGACAGTCGTTCCGCGATTCTGGTACATAAAATCGCGGCGATTTCGCCAGTGTGAAAGGGCCTTGTGTGTGTGTGTGTGTCTGTCTGTGTCTGTATCTCTGTGTGTGCGTGTGTCAGAAACCCTGCCAACTTCTGCACTTTCTCAGGCTGAAGGGGCAGAGGCATCCGGCCTGTGTCTCCACTGGCACAGCCGAATCCCAGCGTTTTTAACCGCCACGCTGGGGGACGTGTTTAGATGACGCTAGAATGGAGAGCGAGAGAGAGAGGAAGGGAGGATGTGAGAGAGCGGGAAAGGTGGAGAAAGAGAAGAAAAATGCTTTTTAAATGTTTAAAATAGAGCTCAAAGATGGACAGAGACGGAAAAAGGGGGTCGAGTTTTAAAAGTCGTCTTCCTCTATAAAATTGGCTTGTGGTGTCTTCCCTCTGACTTATTGACTCTCTTCTCTCTCTCTCTCTCTCTCTCTCTCTCTCTCTCTCTCTGGCTGGCTGGCCTTTGCTCTTGGCTGGCGTTGTGTGTAAGAGGGAAGAGGGATGGCGTGTGTATGTGTGAGTGTGTGGGGCCTGTCCTCAGAACAGGCCGGCTCCACTCTTCTGCACGTCTGCTGTGTGATGGAGAATTTGGGGCTGCAGATTTATCACAGATATAAAAAACTTGCTTACATCTCCCACTGTCTCTCTCTCTCTCTCTCTCTCTCTCTCTCCCTCTTCATCTCCCTAAGTCTTCAAGTCTGTTTCCTTCCTTCTCTCGGCCTGTCTCTGCCTTGTCAGTCTTGCTGTCTCTTGCTCATCCTTCTCGTGCTCCATCACAGAAATGATCATAAAAAATGTTCTCTCTCTCTCTCTCTTGTTCTATCTCTTGTTCAGGAGGTGGAAGTCTTGGATATCAGCCATATCAGGGACACCAGAACAGGGAAATATGCCAAGTTACCAAAGGTAGGTCCGACTGCAAGTGTCTGCAACACATCATAAATTATAAATGAATGTTTCTTTTCCATCACGTAACACTTAAGCAATGCCACCCTGCACACGTGCACACACACACACACACACACACACACACACAGATTTGACCTGTCACCTGATATTAGGCACTGTGTCTTTGCTTAAACCTTGGTCACCAATAGGTTATTGGTGACTGGAAAGTCTATTGGATTAAGTGAATTGAGCAGTGTAATAGTGATGCATCCAAATCAAATCAAACCATGATTTATTGGCAATAATGAATAAAGA
>NC_063212.1:8193634-8203634 GCF_017589495.1 Alosa alosa
TTAAGTATTTGGTCTTCACTAAACAACCTTTGTCTCCTTTCCTGCCCATGTCTGTGTGTGTATGTTTGTTTTTCTGTATGTGTGTGTGTGCAGTGGGCCAGCTGACGGGGCTGTCCTCGGTGGAGATGTACAGGCAGGTGTTGCTGACAGGCTGCCGCTGTGTGGAGCTGGACTGTTGGAAGGGCCGCCTCCCCGACGAGGAGCCCTACATCACCCACGGCTTCACCATGACCACCGAGATCCCATTTAAGGTGGGTGTGCCACACCTTCGTGTAGAGTAATGCAAAAATACAGACAGACATTTTCATGTTCAGACACACACACATACACACACACACACACACACACACACACACTGATTCAAACTCCAGTCTCTCTCTAAATCCCATAGTGTACACACATATTGAATTCTCTCTAAATCCCATAGCGTAGACACATGTAGACACATCCTGTCCCCTCTACCTGTTTTCATCTCATTGGTGGATATTTTAGTCTTCCTTAACAGCTCCCATGTCTTTGTCTTCTCCGGTCACCCCTTGTTGTGTCATGTCTGCCCATCTGTCTGCGGTTGCCTAGCGATGAGCGCTCACCACGGACAGAGACTCGTGCTGGAGGCTGGCCACTATGGCAACTCTGCTGGCACTGGTTCTGTTGGGCCCTCAACATCTGGCTAATGATCTCTCTTTCCCTCTCTCTCTCTCTCTCTCTCTCTCTCTCTCTCTCTCTGTTGTGCTAATAGGAAGTGATTGAGGCAATTGCAGAGAGTGCGTTCAAGACCTCGCCATATCCCCTGATCCTCTCCTTTGAAAACCACGTGGACTCGTAAGTACAGGATGTTTCTCCCTTTTTAGGAGACGCGCGAGACAGCCAACAAAATCCTTGAAATTAAAAAATACTTTTTTCATTCATGGCGCATTTCACCTTCTTCTGTCTCCATTTTAAGTCCATGTATTCTCTCTTAAGTCCATTTGTTCTCCTTCGGTCCGTCTGTTTCGCTCTCTCGGTCTCTCTCCATTGTCCAGTGCGAAGCAGCAAGCCAAGATGGCAGAGTATTGCCGCACCATCTTTGGCGATGCGCTCCTCATCGACCCGCTGGAGAAATACCCGGTGAGTCTCAGCATCTTTTTTTTTTTTTCAGCATCTTTTTTTTGGCAGGGACACAGTCAAAGGTCAAGGCCTCCAAGTACGCCAACTGTGGCCTTGTAAAAAGCAGCTCCCAGCAATGACCTCATTAGATCAAGGGAGGCTGCTGCTGGACAGCGGTGGCTTGCAATTTGTCCAAACTCTCACTTTGTCTGGGCTTATATTGCCGTTTAGGAACATATCAGGAATGTCGTAGGAGTGTTGCCGGAATGTTCAAGGCTCATAGCGTTGTCATTTCCTAAGGCTCAGCTGGACCCGAGACAATGCACCTGTCCACAACTCATCAAAAGGAGTTAAAAATCATTGTAGTAAACTTATTTTTATTCTTACTATGTCCATGAGAAAAGGAACTTTATGTGTTATCAAACTGAATCAAACTATTGTGTCTTTCCACCTTGTATTAATGATCTTTTTGAGGATGCCATTCTTGTTCAGTCATCTATAACTCCCATACAGAGGTAATCAGAGGTCATCTCAAGCTGATGATACATGGTGCAACTTTTTTGAGCAATGTTGCTGGCCAATGTTGCTCAGTATTGTGGTTCTCGGACATTCCCATTCTTATCTGGAAAACTTTAATCATCAGTAGGCAAATCACCATGATAAACCAGTCAAAATAATGTGGTTGTTATGTGGTTGCTAAGCAACATTGTTTGAAAAGTTGCTCCATGTATCATCACCTTAAGTCCGGGGTGTCAAACATAAGGCCCGGGATCAGATCAGGCCCGCCAGCAGGTTTCATACGGTCCCCCAAGATGTTCTGGGCAGGAAGGGAAAACTAGAAATAAAAGATATTCACATCCAGCTGTCTTCAACAATTTGTAATAAGCAATTTCTGTGATACATTGATTAAACCTAGCACTACCAACCATCCTCAGAAAGGAACATGCCAAAAAACTGACATGGAAGTAGGGTGTTTCAAGAGAGAAAGAGCAGGATATGACGAGTAAATGATTTGTACTTGTTTGCTCATGAGAGGGTATAGTAAAGGAGTATATAATTTAACAACACTCTGATACCAATGCAGAGAAATGAAAATGACCATGACAATGACGGCCCCCCATGAGGTCTCATTCCAACAAATCTGGCCCACTGCCTAACCCTAATATGAGTTTGACACCCCTGCCTTAAGTGCATCTAAGGTTCAGCCATTCTGCCCTCTGTGAGGTGTATTTGCAGTCTGGCCTGAGCACAGCTATGAAGCCTATCTTAAGGCAGTGACCCCTAAATGTGTGATGCTTTCTCTCAGCTGGTCCCAGGTCATCCACTGCCGTCCCCCCAGGAGCTGATGGGGAAGATCCTGATCAAGAACAAGAAGAAGCACCACCACCGCACGGCCAACGGGGGCAGCGTCAGGCGCAGGAACACTGACGGAGGGGACATCTCAGACCAGGCCTCGCCTATCAATGGTGGGTTTGTACGGACACACACACACACACACACACACACACTATTACACATACATATACTTTCAAATTCACAGCAGAAGGATAATGTATTCCTGAGAATCTACACAAATCTACACTCTTTGCATTGGTCCCCACCTGCATGGATATGACGCCTGCATGGTTAGTCACACACAGTGCACTCCATTCACGGGCTCTGCACTCCGGCCACAGTCACGAGGATGTACGCTACACAAACCACAGATAGGCAAAGCAGCCTCCAGGAATACCCTGTCACCTCCAGTGTTCCTGCTCTCTGTTCTGTACCACTGCTGCTAGCTGAGTTTGCCTTCCATGCACCGTCTTCTGTCTTTTAATGTGTGTGTGTGTGTGTGTGTGTGTGTGTGTGTGTGTGTGTGTGTGTGTGTGTATGTATCTTTTTTATTTCTCTCTCTCTCTTTCTTTCTTTCGCTCTGGCTCTCTCTGTCTCTCACTATCTATCTCTCTCTCTATCTGTGTCTGTGTGTGTGTCTCTGTCTGTCTGTCTGTCTCTCCCTGGTTGTCTATGAATTTGCACATGTGCATAGACTGTCCTTTGTCTGATGGAGAGAGCAACCACATTATGTCCAATGGAGAGGAGAAGCTGGCAGAGCGGATGGTCAAAGACAGCGAACCCCGCAAATCCATTGGTTGGTCACTGCTTGCTTGACATTCCTTTCACCCAATCAGAACCACACCTGTAACATCACCTCTAAGCTCGTCACATCATGCTGATTGTTTTTGTACCTTATTCGGTTCACATCTTTTTGGATGTCATCTTGTGTAGGGATGTAGGGATTGTGTTGCAAATGCTAATGACATAATGCTGGGTGCTTTTAGACGTGGAGAGTGAGGAAGATGAGGAGGAAGAGCCAGTGGCAGATCCCAAGAAACCAAACTCAGACGAGGTGCGTGTGTGTGTGCGGGTGTGCGTGCGTGTGCGTGTTTGTGTGTGTGTTTGTGTTTGGCGGTGTGCATGGATGCACCTGTGAGTGTGACTATAAATGTGCTTGTGTACAGTATGTGTGTGATTCTGCATATGTTGCCATGTTTGTCGGCCTGTGTGTGTGTGTGTGTAGGGGATCGTGTGTGAGAGAATCGTCCACTCCCACACTTCATACCTGTAGTGTATTCAACAAGTGCTGTCCCTCTGTGTCCCAGGGCACGGCCAGCAGTGAGGTCAATGCCACCGAGGAGATGTCCACACTGGTCAACTACATCGAGCCAGTCAAGTTCAAGTCCTTTGAAGTAGCAGGCAGTAAGTAATACGTGTGTGTGTGTGTGTGTGTGTGTGTGTGTGTGTGTGTGTGTGCGTGCGTGCGTGTGTGTCAAACATTAACTGAATGACTCATTCAGGTTGCTTGGTTCTGTAATAAGGGAACAAGGGATGCTTCATTAGGCTTAATGGCACCTGTCCACCCCCTCACCTCCCCACTACAGGTGTATAAATGATACACACACACACACACACACACACACACACACACACACACACACACACACACACACACTCACACACTCACAATAGACTGATGCAGATTCAGTTCCCCTATTATAGTGATGGATCACACTCACTTGTGACTGACCAAAGGCTGTGTAGAAGCTGGCTGAGGCTCGTTCACCCAAGTCAAATGAGTCTCCTGTCTGTCTGTCTCTTTGTCTGTCTTCTATCTCTCTATCCCTCTGTCTGTCTCTCTATCCCTCTGTCTGTCTCTCTCAGAGAGAAATAAATACTATGAGATGTCCTCTTTCGTGGAGACAAAAGGCATGGACACACTGAAGAGCTCTCCTGTGGAATTTGTAGAGTATCCTTTTGAGTGTGTGTGTGTGTTCATGTGTGTGTGTGTGTGTGTGTGTTGGTTCGTGCGTGTGCATGCTTACATGCATTTGTGTGTGTAATTATCTAATGGGGGAAGTGGGGAAATACGTGTGTAATATGTGTTCCTTCCTTCTTCGTCTTCATTTCCTGGATCTGTATGAGGATGTCCGTGGCCCTGTTTTACCCCACATATATTACCTGCATCTGGGAGGATTTTCTATTTATTGCCATTAGAGGAGGATATGCTTTGTTTGTGATGTGTATGTACACAAGATAAAAGAGGAACTCATAAATCCTGCTTGATATTACTTTTTGTTTGTGTTTGTGGGTGTGTTTGCTTGTGTGTATCTTATTGTGTATGTGTGTTACAATGGTATGGCGTTTGCATGTGTGAGTTGAAATGGTACGTTGTATGTGTATGTGTGTGTGTGTGTGTGTGCTAAAATGGTGACTACATGACTGTGTGTGTGTGTGTGTGTGTGTGTGTGTGTGTGTGTGTGTGTGCACGTGCGCGCGCGCATGGTTGTGTTAAAAGTAAATGATGGCATCAGGTAGTTGAGTGTGTGTGTGTGTGTGTCCTTAGTGCGCCACTCTCAGATATAATAAGAAGCAGCTGAGTCGTATCTACCCTAAGGGCACGAGGGTGGACTCCAGTAACTACATGCCCCACCTCTTCTGGAACGTGGGCTGCCAGATGGTGGCGCTCAACTTCCAGACCCTCGGTATGGAACTTAAGGCCGGCACGCGTCTCACTGGACGCACTTCCTCTCTGGACATCCCCCGCACCTGGCACTTCCGTTTTCAATATCGATAGTGGTGTTTACCCTAATCTATGGTTAAGCAGTGTGTGTGTGTGTGTGTGTGTGTGTGTGTGTGTGTGTGTGTGTGTGTGTGTGTGTGTGTGTGTGTGTGTGTGTGTGTGTGTGTGTGTGTTACAGACCTGCCCATGCAGCTGAACATGGGTGTGTTTGAGTACAATGGGGGCTGTGGCTACTTGCTGAAGCCAGAGTTTATGCGGCGTACAGACAAGCACTTTGACCCTTTCACTGAAAACATTGTGGATGGCATCGTCGCCAACACCGTCAAAATCACGGTAGTGTTTGTGTGTCTGTGTACGTGTTTGTGTTTGTATGTGTGTGTGTGTTTGCAAAGTACAAACAGATATATAAAGGGTTATTGTATTGCAGCATGTTGACCTACTGCTGGTTAAACTCATATCAGTATTTGTGTTCGCAGCCTATCTCTATTATTCTGAACCAATTATACTCTCAGATGTAAGGGATAATGTATTTTCCGCCGGTAATTATCAGAAAATAAGTCCCGACAGGGAGAACAGAACCCCGACTTCGACCTGAAGGGACTTTTTTTTTTCTGATAATTACCGGCGGACAATACATTATCCCGCTTATTACACGGCTACTTGCCAAAACGAGAAAAGAAACCTAACACAATGGGTCTTTAAAATGATTTTGCTACCGTTTCGTGTTGCTGACAAAATAAATAGTTCGCCACATAGATAGAACTTGACAGTTGCGTGGCAACGTCTTACTAGCTTACTTTCCCTTTCAATGAAATTCCATTGCAATAAGCAAACGGACGTATTGCGGAGGGATATGAAAGACATTAATGAACCCGTTGCCATTGACTGCGGTGATTTATATATTTTGCCGGTGATTTATATATATTTAACATAGGTCCGAACGTTGGGAAGGCCCATTTATGTGAATGGAACTTTCTACAGCACTCTGAAGAGCCGTGTAATAACATGGGGTGTGTGTGTGCGTGTGCGTGCGCGTGTGCGTGCGCGTGTGCGTAATGTTCTCAGATTATCTCGGGCCAGTTTCTGAACGAGAGGAAGGTGGGTGTGTATGTGGAGGTGGACATGTTTGGCCTGCCCTCTGACACCAAGAGGAAGTTCCGCACACGCACCTCCAACAACAACTCATTGGACCCTGTATGGACTGAAGAGAGCTTTGTCTTCAATAAGGTGGACACACACACACACACACACACACACACACACACACACAGCATAATGACAGTGCAGCATTCAGTGTGGTATTAGTTGTGTCTGCATCTGTCTTACGCAGCGATGACTGCAGGCTATGTCAGCATTTAACTGGAAATCTCAGTATTGCACAATATCCCGGTATTAAACTCTCCCTCTTCCTCCATTCCTTTTTCTCTCCCTCCTCCCCCTCTTTCACCTCTGTCTTTTCTTCTCTCTCTCTCTCTCTCTCTCTCTCTCTCTCTCTCTCTCTCTCTCTCTCTCTCTCTGTCCCTCTATCCCTCTCTCCAGGTGATCCTGCCTAATCTCGCCTCGCTGCGGGTGGCCGTGTTTGAGGAGAACGGGAAGTTCATCGGGCACCGCATCCTGCCGGTGCTGGCGCTGCGCCCAGGTCAGTGCAGCCGGCCGGATCAGCCCACAATGCCATCTGATCCAGGACCTGTAGCTCAGGGATTCAGGCCTCCTTTAGACGGATTCTAACCTCTGCGTGTGTGTGTGTGTGTGTGTGTGCTCTCTCTTTCTTTCTTTCTTTCTTTCTTTCTTTCTTTCTTTCTTTCTCTCTCTTTTTCCTGTGTGTGTGTGTGTGTGTGTTCATGCTGCAGGTTACCACTACATCAGCTTGAAGAATGAGCTGAACCAGCCTCTCCTGCTGTCCTCTCTGTTTGTGTACATTGAGGCTCAGGACTACATTCCCAATGAGCACCAAGGTAGGGGTGAGCGCTGGTGAACGTAAACGTTGGAGACTACAACTCCCATGAACACCGGTGTATTTAACCGTGAAACGTTCATAACTCACATTCTCACTGTGTCTGTCTGTGTGTGTGTGTGTGTGTGTGTGTGTGTGTGTGTTGTTGTAGAGTATGCTGAAGCCCTGACTAACCCCATCAAGCACGTCTCTCTGCTGGACCAGAGGGATCGGCAGCTGGCTGTGCTAATGGAGGATGAGGTCAGTTCTATCAAATGACGATTGAAAAAAGGTTGAGCGTGTGTATGTCTGTGTGGGGGAGCCTCTCAAGTTGAGTTTTACTGTGCGGTGTTGATGATCAGTGTTAAAGATGGTAACACAGTGGACATCATTCCTTAATTATTTTCCTTTCTGTAGTTGTATATGTGCTATTCTATGTTGCTAATTTATAAATTGAAATGTATAAATGATTTTCCTTTGTTGATTATATTCATATGTTGTAGATTGTGGTGGTGATAATGGGTGTGTGGGTGTGCATGTGTGCTTTGGCATGACCACCTTTCCTTTCTCAGCACACCTCAGAGAAACAGGAGCAGGAGCGGTTTGACCTTCGACCTTTAGACCCTAACCCCATGCCCGTACTCCCACTCCTGCCTGAGCTCCAGGACGTCCAAATCCCCGGGGCAGGTGAGTGCTGACCAGCCCGGCCTACCTGTACTCACACTCTCTCTCTTTCTCTCTTTCTCTTTCTCTTTCTCTCTCTCTTTCTCTTTCTCTCTCTCTCTCTCTCTCTCTCTCTCTCTCTCTCTCTCTCTTCCTCCCATCTCTTTCTCTCTCTCTCCCTCTCTTTCTCTCACTCTGCCTCTCCCACTCTCACTCTCTCTCTCTCTCTCTCTCTCTCTCTCTCTCTCTCTCTCTTACCTGCCTTCTCTCCGTTCGTCATGTCTTCTATGTATTCATTTGGCTGACTCTTTTATCCAGAGCGACTTACACAAGTGCCTTGCTCAAGGGGCACATTGGTGGCAGCCCACAACTTTACTGGCTACTGCACGCTAGCCCAGCTCTTTCACCACGACGCTATCACCGCCTATTCAAATTCCTCTCTGCGTTTGACTTATTTCCACCTCTGAGTCAGTCTTGATGTCCAGTGGTCAGTCTGCGGAGCAGTTCCTTCCCTGTATGCGGCCTGACATTGGCTTCTCTCACCGAGGCCTGACTTCCAAATCCTCCCTGTTCCGAGGAGCAGGATTAGCTAAGGCTCCTTGTTATCCTGCAGTGCACCCACATCTTCTTACTAGTGGCTTTAAAGACACAGAGCTGGAGGGCTTCGTCTTGGCGTGATTTTATCTGCTCTATCGTTCACTAGCCTATTAATGAAATGTTTCAATATGCCGAAGATTGGACCAGTCTTTTTGCATTTTCTTACTAGTGTTTATTTATGTACTAGTTATGAACTAGTCCTCCTGGCCTACAGATTTGGCATCTTTTCCCCAGACAGACTCACTGGTACATGATTGATTTGAGTTCCACTGGTTGATTTGTCTTTGCTCCTCTGTCCTTGGTCACACACTAAAATGTAACACACACACACACACACACACACACAGATGAAGTGAGAACAGTGTCACGCATACAGGTTCCCTTCACTACTTCTCTACTTGCTATTAGAGGGAGAGTCAGTTCCTTGAAAATTCAAAACTGCTCTGATGTGAAATGACCAGTCTTGGCATCAGTTTAGATGCATTTACACCCGTTTCCTCTCTTTCCTCTTTTTCCTCTCTTTCTTCTCTTTCTTCTCTTTCCTCTCTTTCCTCTCTTTCCTCTCTTTCTTCTCTTTCCTCTCTTTCCTCTCTTTCTTCTCTTTCCTCTCTTTCTTCTCTTTCTTCTTTCCTCTCTTTCTTCTCTTTCTTCTCTTTCCTCTCTTTCCTCTCTTTCTTCTCTTTCTTCTCTTTCTTCTCTTTCTTCTCTTTCCTCTCTTTCTTCTCTTTCTTCTCTTTCTTCTCGGTTTTCCTTTCTTCCCCAAATGATGACGCTCGTGTGGTCACTTTTCCTATCCGTGACCTTAGATTTATTTCCCTGTTTTCCTGTCGTTAACGGTCACCTCATCTCTGTTGCACATGAGCAGCCACAGTGTGAGCTGGTGTTTCTGAACATCTCTTTCTGTTTGTACTGCGTGTGTGTGTGTGTGTGTGTGTGTGTGTGTGTGTGTGTGTGTCGGGGCTGGACCCCTCACACTAAAATGTCCCATTTCCTCTGTGGTGCCATTGATCTCACTGTCAGTTGCTTGTGTGTGTGTGTCTCTGTGTGTGTGTGTGCGTGCGCAGTCGTAGGCCAGAAAGAGTCATCACAGTCCCTCATCGACACTGTGCTAGCAGGTAAGATCTTCATAACCATCCTCATCAGCATCATCTCCTGTTGGCTTGTTCTATCTGTGCAGTCGACAGGGTTGCTTGGCCTGAATCTTACTGTGTGTGTGTGTTTGTGTGTGTGCACCTGCGTGTTCCTGTGTGTGTGTGTGTGTGTGTGTGTGTGTGTGTGTGTTTGTGCAGTAATTAAGGCCCAGTCTATAGATGAATTGAAACTACAGAAGTCTTATGTGAAGCTGCTAAGGAAACAGTGCAAGGAGCTCAAGGAGATGCGCAAGAAACACCTCCGGAAGGTGAATTTACAATCTCACACACACACACACACACACACACACACTCTCTGTTGCAGAATCCTAGTCAGCTAACTAATGCCAGTATAGAAAGAGGAGATCTGCAGAGTAGCATTAGCACTTTAGTCATTCAATATCATGACTAATCAAAATGAGTGTGTGTGTGTGTGTGTGTGTCAGGTGTGGTCTGTGAGTAAAGAACAGAAGAGTCGGTGTAACAAGGTGACCTCGGACATTCAGAGACGTCGCAGTCAAGTAGAAAAGA